>NW_012133520.1:0-74356 GCF_000313525.1 Fibroporia radiculosa | reverse complement strand
GGACTGTTCCTATGAAGGTACGTAGGGAACAAGAGGACAAAACTAAAGTATAGCAGCGCAAGTAGTGCTACTTAAATAGTGCTAAGTAATAGAGTTTAATAAGTATGAAACACTGAGTTGGATCAGTGATATACATGAAACAGGTTTCACTGGGTTATATCAGTGATGGAGATGAAATGTGATAGATATGAAACGTGATGTGGGTGAAATAAGATATAGGTGAAACGTGATGGATATGAAACGCTTGATGTAGGTGAAACACATCAAGTGATGGGATCAGTTGTATAGTACAGGGTCAATAACAAATAGTTAGGAAAGAAAAAGAAACCCCCCTCTCACGCTGTAACATTAGCGATGTGTTTGTCAGATACCCTCAGCTCTAGCAAAGGGCTGAGATATGTATTTGATAGTTTGTTGAGGTCTGCTGCAAAACCTATCAATGTCCTGTTAGACACTGTCAGTGATGGGTGTAGGGGGGCATGTGCAGGAATAAGGGCGCCTGTAGTGGCAACGCTCTCCTGGGGTGTTCCTATTGGTGGTCCTCCTGCTATGAAGCCAAGAAGGAAACAGCCTACTAGGTTCCAAGCGCTCTTGGAATTCTCCTTCCAAGGTCAAGGCACTTACACTACTCTTATTGATAACTGTACTGGAAGATATTGGATCTTCCACAATTTCTCCTTCTGCAGTCACATACTCAAGTGAAGAGGCTTCTTGAGCTCTCTGGGCTACAATTTCAGCTCTGGCTTCTCTGATTCCTTTGGCTAGTCCAAGGAAGTCAGGAGTGAGGCAAATACAGTCATCTTGGTATGTGGGGGATGGCAGTAGATATGTGGGTGCTGGTGGCAAGTATTGGGGTGCTGGTGTGCTGGATACTTCCTGTGCCAGGGGTGGTGAAAATGATGGTGCTAAAGTTAAATCAAAATCATCTGGGTCTCTGCCTAGTTTTTCTGAATGTGTGCAATTGACTGCTCCTGAAACTATCTCATGTTGAAGGGCAGCTAAAATAAGCTCTACTTCAGGTCCTCCTACTCTGTTCCAGAGTTCTTCTTCCAAAGCACTCCTTGTGACTTCAATAACCTCTGGTGATGAGGCAACTCTCTGTAGAAACCACTGAGTGGGAATGGGGGCATAGGGTGATGATGGGAGGGGTGTCTCACTAACCTCTACTTCTTCTTGAATGTTCAAATCTTCCTGACCAATTCTAATGGACTCTCTAAGAGTCCCTGCAAGTCCAATATACTCCTCATATAGCTCTTGCTGTCCTTAGGTTTGTAGTCCTGAGGTAAAGAGACTAGCAATTCATCCTTCAACAAATTCTAGTTGTTCAGCAGCAGTCCTGAAGAACAGGAAGAAGGAAGTGGGGGAAGGGGTACAAGCTTCTTGAAGGTCCTGAGAGGCAGACTGGGAAGCATATGACAACACTTTCTGAAGAGATAAGTTTATCTGTTAAACAAATGGATGGACCAAAAGAGAGATATTGGTGATAACAACCGACAAATAGGATAGACTAAATATTATGTCAAGGTATCACCCTTGACCCTAACCCAACCCCTAACCCTAGCACTCACTTGTGGCGATAGTGGTTGTAAGATTGAAGCAGTGTACTTTGTCTTAAGAGCTTTGGGGCTCAGAGGATAAGTTGAAAGTTAAGTAGATGAGAGCAACTGAAGAATATTTAGTTTGCCCCTCTACGCTGGATTGCTCTGGTATTTATACATGAGGGACCAGACCCCTAATACTACTGGTAGTACATCTAACACCTAGGCTAACAGATGCTCTATATATGCCATTGGCTATCTAAGAATACCTGACATGTGAATACTCTGCCTCATGTTGAGTCAGTAGTTCTATAGTGATGATCACCTGAACAGCCATATGTGGTTCTGGGCATGATAGGGATATTCCCTTGTGATGGGGATATGTCATATCCTTGCCCAATTAATGGGCTTACTATCTGACTAGTCACATGTCATCATGCATTACACTATCCTTATCTAGTGAGATATCTAATTGAATAAGATATAGATCATCTAAACATTAAGATAAGATAGACACCATGAAATTCTGTGACAAGGTGAAACTGATAGATAGAGAACATACACATCAAAGAAATAGACTGGCAGGAGATGTCCAAGAATAGATAGTCCAGGGTCTGGAAGTGAGTGAACAAGATGAAGAGAAAACCTCCCTTGCAAGGCTGTAATAGGGACAGCATCCCCATGGGCTGTGAGCAGCAACCAGAAGAGGCTGCTCAATCCGGAGTGGCCAGCAATATTCCAGGAATTCGATCACTCGGCAGTGTAGTGTCCGCGGCCACGCGGCGCTTTTCGAGCGGGAAACTTACATCATCGTCATGCGCACTTTGCAGGAGTTGCCGCTCCCCAATCTCAAGTCCTGCACCATATACGTCTCTTTGGAAATGGACATCCTCTCAGTTGGAGCTCATTGCTCTGTACCCTCATGCAATGTCAATGATTTTCTCCCTTTCTTGTGTCAATGCAGCAAAATATATTGTAGGAATCATATTTTCCCTGATCACCACCAATGCTCCTTTCCTTCTACTGTCTATGACCAAACCACAATCCCACTCTCTGCTCGGATTCAAGCCCAGAGATGTGCACATAGCGGATGCAATAAACTCAGTCTTGAATCTGCAATAGCATGCACCGAAGACCGGGAGGGCAGAGTTCCCGCCGTCTGTCCCAAGTGCAAGCTGTCGTTTTGCGCCAGGTGAGAGTTTTCCTGCCCATCTAGCAAGCGGTAACCTTGAGTTGGCAGTCGAATAGTCACCGCGAAACTGTCTCTCATGCATGTGCCGCCGTACAAGATAGCTCCACGTCCAGTAGCAAGAATGCTGCAGCTCGGAACCTTCTCGCGAAACATTTTCCGAACTATCAAGGTCAAGGCCGCGGTGCCACCACGGAACGACCTGTATCAACACGCGTTCGTCAGAAACAGTCCCAGCTCTCCAGGCAAGTTGAATTGAGAAGCATGCGTCATCGCGCACTGCCTGGAGACGCGCGGGATGTTCAAGCCTCCGTGCCCCTTGATGATCGCGTTCACGTCAAAATCCTATTGCGGGATGACCCTCAGAGCCCCCCCGAAAGATTGTACTGGTTCAGAAAGGTAGAGCTCTCTTTGTCCCTTCTTCGTCTAGATGCTGTTACGCAATGAGTAGACCATCAGTGCGGGGAAGGCAGTAGACCTACTCATTTCTCAGATGAGGTTATCCTCAGAGCCTAGGGTATGCTGTTATTGTTGTTGCAGTGTTTGCCTCTAGTTCTCATCGTTCATCCACCGTTCATTCTCAGCCGTTACAGCTGTTAAGCCCGGATTCAGAGGATTCGAACGTTGTAGAACTGCGAATGGACCTTTCTCTGTCAGAGCAGATCATTGATGGTGCTCTTCTTATACTATAATCGAACATTTCGAGGATGTCACCCTGGCGAAATCACTCAGTATTCAGTGAGGCGATGCGACCATGATTTACGATAGGGTATATATGTATAGTAGTACCATTATACAACCATTGCTGAACGCTAGAAAGCATGCGACAACCAAAAATCAAACTAGTGATATTAGAATAGCTATGCTACCAGAGCGGCCAATCTTCTCAAGTGAGGCACATTGAGATAAGCAGGGACGTAGGTCTCGAGACCAGAGACTTCACGGGGCAGGGGCAATTCGTAAGGCCCCACTTCCTCCGTTTCAGGCGCCAATAACAAATGGTCGTTCCGGTCATTAGCGACAACTCTTGAGGCGA
Source organism: Fibroporia radiculosa (assembly GCF_000313525.1). Taxonomy (NCBI): domain Eukaryota; kingdom Fungi; phylum Basidiomycota; class Agaricomycetes; order Polyporales; family Fibroporiaceae; genus Fibroporia; species Fibroporia radiculosa. The sequence goes on along the minus strand of NW_012133520.1, from coordinate 70,593 downwards.
CGACTCGCAGTATCTCCGGGGAGATGGGGTTCTGTTGCAAAACACACGCTATCAGCAAGTGAGAGACGATCAAAGGGATACCATACTTCGTAATCCGCGACATAGTAATTCGTACACATCCGCTGTATCTGGGTTGGGGTGAGCATCCAACACACATCGTAGATGATCTCTATATCGGCAGGTGTAGACTGCGCAAGCATACGTTAGCTAGGTGAGGATATCGCAGAATGAGCATCAGCTACCTTCTTCAGCTGCAGTAATTTAGTAGCCTGCATAAGATGTTCGAGCTGGAGCGTTCCCTCGGGCATATCGTGCGACTTGCACCACTCCTCGATACGTGTGATGTTGTATTGGATTTGCATCGCTGAAGGACGCAATAAGTAGCGGTCTCCAAGGGTTGAATGAATAACTGACCTCGTTTCCACGAGGAGAAATTTCGCCTCATGAGTAGATCGTTGAAACTCGTCACACCAATCAACTTCAGGAGTTCAGTAACAACTTGCTGGACCACTGAATCCTCCATATAGTAACTCTTCAAGCTTTTCCAAACTTTGTTGAGCAGATTGAGAATATCATCCATGCTATACGCAGGTTGTGCATTAGAGCTGAGGAGCCGATTGAATAATCTACCGCCACCATCGGTCGTTGTAAAGCCAGGTAACGACTGGCTCTCGATTAACGCGGGTATGACCATCTTTGATAGCCTTTTCTTGGTCTCAAGCATCCAAGTGTGATAGATGTTGTATTCCAAGCTGTCCAGATCGTGCTTCACGACTGAGACAAGCCTCTCATAATCGGCCCACTCGAAGGGACGCACGGCGTTTTCTTCGCCAGGGCCGATTCCCTGCAGCATATCGCTTTCGGCTACGCAAATGAATGACAGCATTTCGTGAACATTAGAAAGCCAGAAGATCCCTGGAACAATAGCCTCCTCCACGGAGAAAGACTGCAAAACGAGGAGTCAGAATATACCACGAACACATGCGAATGAAAAGCTACCATGACATGAGACTGAACGGTCTGCATGACATTCGCAAGAAATCTCTCGCTTTCTGGTATCAGGCCATACTTCCACATTTCGTTTGTTATCAGACTGATGAGATTTGCAGGGAATAAGATTTCTTTCACGGCGGAGGGATTTGTGGTGCTAGGGGCAGGTATCTTCAGACCACGAATGAGTCCATCCAGTACATCTTCGTCCAAACGCCTTATATCCTGCATCAGCGCAATCTTCTCTTCCGCAGGATCGTACACGTCCGAGATACCGTTCGGGGCGCGGAACCTAGGCAGCCCATCCTCGCCATTATAAGCGACGGACACAGCACGAGGATTAGTAGCCTGACTCCGTTTTGCAGTGATCATGAGTTCATCCGCTGACGTTCGGTTGTCGACCGGGCTTATGGCATACACCCCGGCGGAACTATGCCTTCGTTGGTGTCCACGCGCCGCCGACGGAACAAGGGCGGATCCGTTGGCCGCGGCCATGGGCGCAGGGACTTCCGCAAGGCGCAAACCAGTTGCGAATGTAGGAGAAGTGGGTTCGGCGCGACCTCCCCTTGTCAAAGCATTCAAAGCGTTAGCGCGGTTGAGTTGCTCCCTTAGGTTGCTAACCTCGCTCTTTAGGGTGAGAATTACGGAACTATCATCTGCGCTCCTCGGAGGCGCGTCTGTAAGAGCTCTTTGTTGCGCCTCCAGCTGAGCAGCCTGTTCGGCCAGGCTATCCGTGAGTCGCTGGATCGTGTCTTCCTTCTCACCGGCTTTAGCCAATGCTTCATCCAGTTTCCTCTCCACATCCTCCTTGAGGAGTAAGAGTTCTTCTCTATGAGTAAGCTCCTTTTGCGCCATTTGCAGCTCTAAATGCAGCTGCTTCGCGCGCGCTTCAGATTCTTCTTGTCGTGAAACCATCTGCTGCAGCTGTTGCTCGAGTCGCGTCATCTTCCCTTGAAGTTCCTTCTTCTCTTCTGTGCGTTTTTGGAGATTTTGCGTAAGCTCAACGACTTTATTCTCCAACTTATAAGAGATTTCCTTGAACTTCGAGACGGAACGAGCTTCGGCTTTCAGAGCTTTCAGCTCTTTGCGCGCTAGACGACGGCGGATACATGACTGGATGTAGATAACTTTCCCAACGTCCGAGTGATATACTCGCCGCGAGAGGCTTCATAAGGTATCAAAAAGTGATCAGCAGATCCAGCCCGAAGAACTCACATTCCGCGAGATAGACTTTGAAGAGTCACAACCGCATGCGTTCTACGAGATTCGACAAACTGGCGTCGAGCCTGAATACCGCGCACATCTGGAAACAGCATTTAATGATCTTGAAAAAGCGGAACACGTATTCACTCACGGCTTTGAATGTTGACGATGCTGCGCTTGACCTCCGAGAACCAGTGCCTGCGAAGATAACCCCTAACGCCTGTCTGCAACCTGACAGAAGCTGCTTCTCGTCGAACCTTTATGACAAACCGGCGAGCAAGTATGCCACGCCACCAAGTTTGAATCTGGATTGTCGCCTGCCGTAACTCTCGATAACGCTTAACGGCCATTCGTCTACGCATGTTCTTCTGCACGATCGTAACGAGCGCATTCAATCTGTCTGAACGTAGAGATTCTAGGGCTGCCAACATGCCCGCACGGAAAAATATCTTCGTCAAACCTGGCTGGTATTTATCCGTGTCATTGATAGTCCTCTGCAGAATAAGAGAGCAGAGGGGCTTGAGCTCCAAATTCTGGATCATGGGCCCCCACTCGGAAGAGTGGACTAGCATGTAGTACCTAAATCACTCAAATCAATAGGCATGACCCCCTGCCTTTGAACAGTGGCATACCTCTCTGCAAATTCTTCGTATATCCAGCGAGAAGGATACCCAGCGCAACTGATGCGTATAGTTTCTAAAACACCACACGCGCGCAACTGGCCCAGAACCTGCTGGGGCGTGAATTCCCATGCCTTCTTCTGTTCATTCGGCTTGATACATCGTATGTAGTGGACATTCGTGACGTTTAGGGTATCCATTAGGTTTACCAAGGATGCTTTGAATATTGATGCTTGAGTAGGTTTTCGCGCTATACCACCGGGTCGTTTTGACCCAAGAGAAGACGATACAGCAGATGAAATTAAAGATTGACGACCGGGATCAGGAATGACGGATGAGCGTCGTGAGCCGCCACTGCCAGTGTCCGAGAACGTTGGAGATCCTGGCGACGCGGCATCGGGAGCTTTAGTGGCAGCGAAGGCGGCGTCGAGCACCTCCTTCAGGAACAAGTTTTTCGTTGACATGAGAAGGGCCATGTGCTCGTCCGGTACAGTATCCCTGTTCTTCTCCAGAAATCCCTCAACTTCGTATGTCACGTCCAAAGCGTAGTGCGCTATAGTGAACGCCGAATTACCAAATCGCGGTCTCTTGAACACTTTGCTGTTTTCGGGCTTTCCCAGCTGGGTGTGCAACTTTTGAAGAAAGGAGGTATCGGTACCGGAGGGAAGCCGCGATTCTTCATCCAAGAGGGCCATTACTCCAAGCTTTCCCTCGATAACGTCTATGCAAGGTTGATTGTCAGAAAAATCGATGAACGTCCAATTGATCTTCTCGCGAACGTATTCTTCTTGCTCCAATTTGAAAACATGAGCGTTGAACTGCAACAGAGTTAGAGAATATTCTTAGATAGTTTCAACCGCATACCTCTTGCTGTAGTTTCTCGTTTGCATAATTGATACTAAATTGCTCGAAAGAATTCTATGCTAAAGTTAGGAACTATGCCGCACACCAAGGATACCAATATCCCTAGACGTACCTTCTTAAAATGTTCAAATCCGTAAATGTCCAAGACTCCAATGAACATCTCTGCACGGTTGGCCGCTTCTCCACCCTCACCAGCAAGACTCTCATTGACGATGGCGACGAGCCATTCAAATAGACATGCATAAACGAATTTAGCCACACTATCTCTCACTACTGTGGCCTGCGCAGCATTGAGGGCAGTAACAATTTTTTCGGAACGCGTAGTAATCTGCTTCTTGACGGTCCATTTCTTGAAGTCAGCGAGTGTAACACCTAAGAATCTTGTTGACATCTGTAGGGCAGGATCCGTATCATCGATGATGGCGTCGGAACGAGTCTGGGAGATCTTAATGTTTCCAAGGTGAAGTAATGCCGACAACAACTTGAAAACCGCCCACTGCTTCTCGACACTGATGCCTATCGTCGATAGTGCCGTTTGAGTCTGCCGGAATTCCTCAGCATCATCTACGCCAGCAATGGGTGTGGACTGCGGACCGCCTTGATTGAGGTATTGGAATTTGGTGATGTCTGTATCTAGCCCAAGATCTTTCCTTTCCTTCAAAGGCGCACCCGCACAAAGCTGATAGAAAATATGATAATTGCGCTCGGTGAGGGGTTGAAAGACAACTCGAGAGCGCTCCAGCAGATATGTTCTTATTCGAGCACCAACAATCTCCTGATTGCCGTCGAAAAGGATCTGGGGATAAAGGATAATGAGACTTCGAAGTACATACGTATAGTGCCTCCTCTGACCTGAATATATTTACCAAATCGGGAGGAGTTGTCGTTTCGTGTGGTCTTCGCATTTCCAAATGCCTCCAAAACCGGGTTAGTAGCGAGGATCTGACGTTCAACCTCGCTGGAATCATCAAGCGATGCTTTCGTTTTGCTTCTACCCTTTGAGTTGGGAGGATTCACGGAAGCCAGATAACGCATGATAAACTTTGCCTAGACATCATGCCAATTTACCTTCGGTACCGTATATGCGCTTTAGCTGTGACTTACAGACTCCGTTTTTCCTGCACCACTTCAAGAAATGAGTTCTTGGAATGCGGTTTACAGTCATCATAGAAACGTACCTCTCTCCAGAAACAATAATCGTCTGGCCTGTACCATCTCTGCTCATCGCGGTATAAGCATCTTCAGCTATAGCAAACAGATGCGGCTCTAATTCCCCTCTCCGCCGGCCATTGTACGCCTGGATGATTTCAGGTCCATACAGTGTGACGCGTTGAAATGGATTCATTGCAATTAAGACAATGCCACTGTAAGTGTAGATGCTGTGTTGCGCATAACGATTGCGTATGGTATGCAGGACTGTATTTTAGGAACAGTTGATACAAACGTGTATGATCCTTACAAGCTTATGACATACCAGACGGTTCATTAAGATGAGATAGAGTGGCTAAATCATCGGCGGTTTCTAGCAGCGGAGGATTTCGCAACGGAGGTAGGCCTTCCTTCCCATTCTTGATGTCTTGAACCGTGGTATCGATAACAATTTCCTACATTCTACGATTCAAGCAACGATCTGCCAGAGACTACAGAAAAGCTCACTTTGCCCCGTTCGTCTATGAACACCAGCTTGACCGCGTCATCGGGACTTCGCGAGACGGAAGCGACCTCCGCAGAAATCCAGCCTTGCTCCTTGTCGGCGAACCATACTCTAGTTCCCCTGCTGTAAATGTTTTCGGCCATTGGCCAGAAGTCGACTCGTAAGGTTCCGTCTCGTCAAGTTGTACAGCCCAAGATACCCAGTCCAATCTAGGTAACCATGCCGCGTGACAGCGCATAGCAGTGTGTGACCTAATAATTGCACTGTGACATATATACCATGACGTGACACTCGGAGCATGAACGAGGATGAAGAACAAGCTTGAAGCATCGATATTTCCAAGCCTAATAATACAGCTACGCTTACAAACCATTCCACACGAAGCTTTGATTGAGCTCGAAAGTGTCGCGAAGTAAAATATCTGCGCTGTTCTTCCCTACAAGCACTTCATACACCCCAGCTCGCGCGCTCCAAGCTCGTTCAGCAGGGTCCCAGAAGGACACAGCATACTTATCCAGGCGGATTGTCGCCTGCTGAGATCTACCAGAAACGATATTATGAACTTTGGTGAATCCGCGTAACTGCAGTCTAGGCGTCGTAACATCTGTCTCGGGTGCTGCGACATAGACCTGAACCACTTCGGAGCCGTCAAGCGGACCATCATTGGTGACTGTCACAGAGACGTCGAGGCCAAAGGAGGTGTCATGAGACTGGGGACCTCTGATCGCGAGATTCGAGAAGCTGAACGTTGTATACGACAGGCCAAAGCTGAGAAACATAACACATTAGCGGAAGGTACTTGATCCAGGATGAGATGCCCATACCCGAAGGGAAACAGCGGTGCGACACCTCTTGCCTGGTAATATTTGTATCCTACAAATAAATCTTCCCGATAATGTATCTTCCCCCGCTCGCTGCGCATGTTCAGATATGCAGGGATGTCTTCCTTTCGCACCGGGAGCGTAAGCGAAAGCCGGCCGCTAGGATTCACGTATCCGTAGACGATATCTGCAAGTGCATTGCCTACTTCATTTCCAAGGTACCAAGCCTGAATAATCCCGTTGACGTCATTGACCCAAGGCATCGATACCGCAGAGCCCTGTGCAGCCATTGTTTCAAGTTATTCAGCGCCTATTTCAATGATCGACGATACCAATGCTTACCGCCTGCACACAGACGACCGTGTTCGGATTGGCCCGAGCGACCCGTGAGATCAATTCGTTCGTGCGCCCCGGCATATCGAGTGTCTGCCTATCAAACCCTTCACTCTCCCAGTCTGGTGACAATCCTGCGACCAAAATAACAACATCTGATGAAGTCGCCAAATCGACTGCGGCCTGCATCGCCTGGTCGGGATCAATTTTCTCGCATCCTCCCAAACGCTAATGAAAAATCAAGTTCAGCGCAAGATACGCACGGAAACACATCATTCTACGTACCAATCCCCGCATGAGTGCAGGTTGAGACCTATCAGCTTCTGGACCATCCGGAGGACTCGTATTAGTATATTCAACCAAAATGCTCATGGCTTTCCCCGCAGTCAATTCAACATCGCCAATCTCTTCCACCGTGCCTTGGCTATCATATAACTCAGTACATGTGACAAGTGTAGCTGTTTAAGTATCACAAACCCGTAGTAGAATTCACCAGGCTTCTGCTTCGTCCAGTTATCGACGATAAGCTCGCCGTCTATGAACAGTCTTGCTCGACCCGCGACGGTAAGACCAAGCTGATATGTTGCTGTGCTGTCAACCGTTAAAAAGCCTTGCAACTTAATCGTCCATGTCGATGCTAACCCCTCTGGGAGGAAGTCGTTTAGCCTAATTCGCGTGTCAGTCAAGCGGAAATCCGCGACGGCATTTCCCGTCGGATTGCCTTGCGTATCTGCATTGTAGAATGTGCAAGTCCAACCCGACTCTCCGGTGCTAGTCGTGAGGTGTCTCTCAAGCGTGGGTAAGTATTTATGTGCTGCCAGATATTACCATTAGCGAACGAAAACAAATCGTCAGTCGATGTATGCAGAATCTCGAGAGCAGGACCCGCTCACAATAGCATCCAACTTCATAATGAAATTCGAGGCCCGAAGGCGCATTGGAAACTAATCCTTCATATGGTGAAATAACATAGCTTGGCTTGAGGGCAGCAGAACCACCACCCGAAATTACGCGCCCTTTCATGTTCGGACCGATCAAAGCCACCTTTTTGACGTTCCCTGCCTTGATGGGCAAAATTTTCTTCTCGTTCCTTAGCACGACCGTCCCCGCACCAGCAAGCTTTCGGCAAAATTCACGCCCTTCCTTAGTATCTTTAGTTCGCTCTATGCCATCTCCATAGACGATTTCTGGGTTCCGGCGCGCTTGGCGTTGAATAAATTCCAACATCGTGCCCACTCGTTTATCGAGCATGGACGGTAAAATCTTTTGGGATGATAACATATGCGTCATGAGAAGCGATGTGCGCCATCGCGGAGGTCCAGGCATCTCGAGGTCCAGGCCTGCATTGACTCCAAGGTCGACGCTATAGGTTCCATACCTGGAACGAACATTCACCGATCAATCAGTAGAAGGATATGGCTCTTTAACATACCAGTCGCTCATTACGATACCATCAAATCCCCACTCTTCTCTGAGGATTCCTTGCAGGAGCTCAGTATTTTCAGAGCAATGAACTCCTCCAATACGTCCATACCTACACCCACGGACGTGTGAATGCAAAATGAATATGAAAAAAAAAAAAGATATAATAGGAACTGACGAAGTCATGAACGCCCAAGGCTGTGCCATCTTCTGAGCCAACATGAATCTAGCTTTGGAAATCAGCACTGTAAAAGAAAGCGAGAAACTGAACGTACGGATATAGATAAACCTCGCGTAGAGCACGGTCTGAGATGACTGATTCGGCCGCCGTGCGCTCGTGCTCTTGATCGTTGGCGACAAAATGTTTGATTGTAGAAGCGATCCCTTGAGATTGGAGACCCTCGACATAGGCGCCGGCGAGTGTGCCTTGTTCATTCTAAGGAGTCGATTTGACTATAGACACTACTTGTACATACCAGAGAGATGAGGATCTTCTGAAAATGACTCAAATGCACGCCCGCCTAGAGGGTTCCGCTGAATGTTGCATGTTGGGGCAAGCAGGATCACGGAGGACTTGATTTTAGTTTCTTCGGCGAGGAATACACCCACTTGACGTATCAAATCTACGTCAAAAGTTGACGCCATTGAAGTAGCACACTGAGAGATATGAGAGGTGCAAAACTAAGCTGAGATCACAGGGCGTACAGGAAGGCACTGAGCGGGTGTCGAAACGAAATGTGATGATCCTCTAACGCCCTGTACAACTGTTAGAATTGAAGCGACGAGAGAACGAAGAGATCTGAACTCGCATTCGGGCCATCGCTCATTCGGATAGCGGGTATATCAAGGCGTTCCACCGCATTGGTATTCCACCAATTGGGAGCACCGAGTAGAGCAATCTTTTCCTCAGTAGATAGCTTGTTCACGAGCTCGGGGATGGAGGCACTGAGAAACGAGCGCGAGGTGGGCATGGCTGATCTCTGGTAGGTGATTCACACTCAGAACAGGCTTTTGGAAAGGTCGCCGTTCTCTTATATTGCACATCGAAAGCCATAGCGCGGGAAAACCTCGGCTGAAAGGTCAGATGTAAAGACCTCCCGTTCGCTCACGGAGACGATGAGGAAGACTTACTCATGTCATGTGTACAGCCTGGAGCTGCGGTCAACGGCGTCGAGCGTAAATGCGAACATCCACACGCGTCTTGTGGTGGTGGAGTGTGATACATGGATGCTAATGTTGCGGATCGCGGTGCAGCGGCGAACCAAATGAGTATTTACCTTCTAGATCCACGATCACTGCGGGGAAGCCCAGCCCATGCAAGCGGCGTCTGAAAGGTTTGAGACAATCTTGAGTCAGAATGTGCATTGAACGTGGTCGGTATCGCTCACTCATGGTCAGAGTTAGACTTGACATCTGAACTCGAAGTTGAGTCCCTCTAGATTGAATCAGCCTCGGGCGCTCCGCTCTCCGGGCCGAAGCGGCGATTGGCTCGAACCCATTCTTGCTGAGTCCCTCTTTACGCTGCGGTCCTTCCACCTCGTCTCGATTTTCACTACGCATAAGTGACAATGTCTTCAACGCGCACGGATGAAATCTCGGACGTTCCCACTAATCTTGCCATACCAAAAACCGCCGCGACACTTACCATCCGCATTATCAAGTCTTTCGAATTTCGCACCGAGCGTAGTCTCGTTCTCCACAACGTAAATCTCGAACAGACAACAGTAGGCCAGCTTAAAGAGATAGCACGCCAAGGTACCAAGCAATTGCTCATCCCATCTACCCCTCTCCCTGTGAGCGGTGCGTTTTAGCTGTACAGACCCAGCCCGGTTGGAAGCCCTACCGCAATGCAACTATCGGTGAGGCCATCCTCAAATACAGATACGACAAAGCTGATCGACTCTCAGATACCCTCAAGCTGTACACGAAAGCTCATGGTGCCAAAGTATAATGTTTGATACCCTATTAGTGCTAGAATTCACGGCTTCCCTTAGACGACAAACTTAATCATCAATCTGGATCACGACGACTGGATACTTGATGATGACACCAAAATCCTGTCCGATTACGGCTTTGGTCAGTATCTCCCTGGCGCACTCTCTGTAGCTCTATCTCTGACCCCGACTTCCTCTACGCAAAGAAAACGAGACCGAAATCAGTTTTTTCAATCGCAAACTATACGAAGAATTCAAGGCAAATCCAGAGGTATGATGAACATAAATTTGAGTGAATCATTTGATGGGAATTATTGCAACAGACGAGATGGGAGGGATGATACCCCCAGGGCTAATTCTGCCGTTGAAGGGCTGTTTGCAGGCCAGTCATGAGATTTTGCATGACTAATGATCCTGGTGCTTGATAAAACAGAAATACTAGTATTATTAGTATTCTTCAGGGAGTAGTGTAGGAGTGGAATCTTAAGGGGAAAATCTTGTTCTTAAGGTTACACGTTTGTATTAATTCGATCAGTTTTTGACGTCACCTTTGAATTGTAGTTTTGACGATAAACGCTTTTCAACGGTTCGAACGAAGACGCGACACATTCCTTGTTGTTACGCATTACATTCCATGCGATTTACAAGCCACTCCACACAAAACTTTCCTTGAGCTCGAACGTACCACACAGATCAAATCGGCACTGTTTCTACCTACTGGTATTTCATAGATCCCGGCCTTTGCGACCCAAGTCTGTTCTGTAGGATCCCAGAAGGAGACGGAGTATTTGTCCAAATGAAGTTCCCCTTAGAATTACCAGACAAAATGTTATGAACTTTTCGTAAACCCACGTAGCTGCAGTCGAGGTGTCGTGAGGTCGGTCTCAGGTACGGCGACATACACTTGACCGCAGACCCAACCATTTGACCGTCGCTCGCAATGATTACGGAGACGGTAACACCAAGGGACGCATCATAGGAGGTGGGTCCGACGATTTGAAAGTTTGAGTAAGTGAATATCGTGTGCGACAAGCCAAATCTAGTGCATTGAAGAAAAAAGATGGTCAGGTTATTAACGTCTGAGTGCAATAGGCACATAGCACCCACCCAAAGGGAAACAATGGCGCTGGGCGTCTCGCCTGATAGTACTTGTACCCAACAAAAAGATCTTCTCGATAATGAATCTTGCCGTGTTCACATCGCATATTGGGATACGCCGGAATGTCTTGCTTGCGCGCAGGCAAAGTGAGAGGAAGGCGACCATTTGGGTTTACATTCCCAAACATGATGTCTGCAAGCGCATTCCCGACCTCATTTCCCAGATGCCATGCTTGTATTACTCCACTGACGTCGTCAACCCACGGCATCGACACTGCAGAGCCCTGCCTCACAGAAGGTCATTTAGCGTTTACAACACCAGAGCAACGGCCAGCATCCTTTACACTGTACAGCTTGAATACAAACGATTGTATTTGTGTTCACCTTTGCCACACGCGCAATAAGCTTATTCGTGCGACCAGGCAAGTACAACGTTTCCCTCTCAAACCCCTCATACTCCCAATCAGTGTTCAATCCTGCGACCAGGATCACAACGTCAGTTGAAGCCGCAATACGAACAGCTGCTGGAAGTGCTTGATCCTGATCGATTTTTTCGCAACCCCAATTGCTAAGAGAGTCAAGTCAACTTGACTGATAATCGTTAGCTTCAAAGGGACATCACACATGCAAATCCTCTCCAGGGATGCCGACTCGTGGTATTTGAACCTGCCAAGAAAAACTCATACTCCACTGTGATTTGCAGAAACTCAGTGTGCTATGACCGAGGAAATCAACACTAAAATTCTTTATCCTGGGAAAATTTTCCTAAATCGCATAGCTTCAGTATCATAGCCAGACTTCCAGTGAGCTTGCTACAACTTATGAAAGGATCGTGATAATGCAAGAGGCTGGCCGCGACACATAACAGATCTCCGCACGTGATATAAATCTTATGTAAGCACTCGCTTGAACACGCTCGCTTGCTATCCCGGCGCCAATTGAAAGCTCCTTCGACGAGCTCGAGCACGACGTACATTGCACTGTCATCTCTGGTTGCACTTACATGGTCCGCATCATCATAAAGGGTGGTGTTTGGAAGGTATGCCAGTATCCATGCACCTGTGTAAGTACTGCTAATTCATGCTCTACAGAACACGGAGGATGAAGTTCTAAAGGCCGCTATTGCAAAGTATGGCAAAAATCAATGGTAAGTCGACAGCGTTTCTTCATTTCTATATCAAACCCGTGAATTCTTCGTCAAGGGCACGTATTTCGTCACTCTTGGTGCGCAAGACACCGAAGCAATGCAAAGCGCGATGGTACGAGTGGCTGGATCCGTCAATCAAGAAGACGGAGTGGTCCAAGGTACGACTTTGAGATTAACTCCGTAGGAATTATGTGATTGAATCTGTACCGAAGACGGAGGACGAGAAGTTATTGCACCTGGCAAAACTTATGCCAACGCAATGGAGAACCATAGCTCCCATCGTCGGCCGAACAGCAACGCAGTGTCTCGAGCGATATCAAAAGCTTCTGGATGAAGCGGAGGCCAAGGAAAACGAAGAGCTGGGATTGGCGGGTCCGGGTGATGAAGCGGGTCCTAGTGCTGACGACGTTCGGAGACTACGACCTGGCGAGATTGACCCAGACCCTGAGACCAAGCCTGCGCGTCCGGATCCCATTGACATGGACGAGGATGGTGCGTGCCTCGACGTTGTATGAGTTTTCAATGTAGGCTTACAGTCTTGCTATAGAGAAGGAGATGCTGTCCGAGGCGCGCGCTCGTCTAGCGAACACGCAGGGCAAGAAGGCGAAGAGGAAGGCTCGAGAGCGTCAGCTGGAAGAGGCGAGACGATTGGCTGTGCTGCAAAAGAAACGAGAGCTGAAGGCAGCCGGTATCATGTAAGTGCTCTGGAAATTCCCTTTTGGATACCGGAATCTCAATCATAATATAGTATGCGCCATAAGTCAAAGAAGAAAGGCATGGACGTAAGCTGAAGCTCGTTTTATGATGCTGTGTCGTTGCTAAATAGTGTCCAAATAGTATAATGCAGATATTCCGTTCGAGAAGAAACCTGCGCCAGGGTTTTACGACACCGCTGACGAGCAAGCCCGCGCTACGACTGCACCCGTTGGACAAAGTCTTCGCAGGCTGGAGAACAAGCGCAAACCTGATGAAGAGGAAGCTGAACGAAGAAAGCGACAGCGGAAAACGAACGGCAAGGAGGGTGGAGATGGGCCGCATCAGACGAAGTTCGTTGCTGCGCGTGACGCCCAGATTCAGAAGTTGAAGGACGCAGAATCAATCGGGCGACGGCGGAAGCTCGCGTTACCTGCAGCCCAAGTTGGAGAGGCCGAGTTGGAAGACATCGTTAAAATTGGTAGGGCAGGGGAGAACGCGAAGGCGTTGGTCGCAGGCGGGATCGATGCAAGTACGCAGTTGCTTAGCGATTACGACGGGCTCGAGAGGGCGCGTATGGCACGAACACCTCGCGCTGCACCTCAACGTACGTTTCGTTTGACAGATCAAGTAATTCTTCGCGCTAATTATACGAACTCTCGCAGACGACAATGTTTTGTCTGAGGCTCGCAACCTACGCAACATGACCATGGCACAGACCCCACTACTCGGGGACGAGAATACTCCATTGCATGCTGACCCCGCTGGAGGTACCGGTTTTGGAGGCGCAACGCCACGGCATCAGGTCGCATTCACACCCAATCCCCTGGCGACCCCTTCACGTGTGGGAGGGGCGGACTCTTCTGCAACGCCTCGAGACATTCAGGCAACGCGAGATACATTAAGTATTAACCCCAACGATCAATTCTCTGTTGGCGATACTCCTCGCGAAGAGCGGCTTCGCATGATGTCCGCGAAGCACGCGCTCAAGGCGGGATTCATGAGGTTACCGAAACCAGAAAATAACTTCGAACTACTTGTTCCGGAAGAGGAAGAAGAAGAGGCGACGGAAGGCTCGAAGCCTCAGGAGGAAGATGCGGGTGATCGCGACGCGAGGATGAGGCGCCAGCGGGAAGAGGAAGAGCGAAGGGCTCTTGCCCGGAGGTCGCAGGTTGTTCAGCGGGGACTTCCTCGACCAGCCCGAGTTCAGATCGAACACTTACTGCAGGACCTCTCGCTCAACGAAGAGCCGTCGGAATTTGCAGCAGCGGAGAAGCTCGTGCATGCGGAGCTGGCAAGTCTCCTCGTGCATGATACCATAGCCCATCCTATCCCCGGGACAGTCCATCCTGGCAGCACACTGTCTTCGTACCAGATGCCACCGGACGACTCAGTGGACCAGGCCAAGTTGGCAATTCACGAGGAGCTTGCGATCACTCTAGGCTATCCTGGGGCAGGTGAGGAGACGATGAAGCAGGGGATTGCGGCGTTATCGGGCCTGGACGAGGCGGACGATTCGGCGTCGTGGGTGCATGTGCGGCAACAATTAGCATACGATGCTGCCTCGAAGACCTGGGTCAGCCCGGAGACGCTGTCTGAAGAGCAGCGAATGGCCGGGCTGAGCGCGCTGCTCGATGACTGCCGACAAGATATGGCGAAGGAGGCCAGTAAGGCAGCTAAGTCGGAGAAGAAGCTTACCGTCACACTCGGAGGATATCAGGCCCGATCGAAGGCACTCGCGGAGCGAGTCACGGGCGCATTCGAGGAGATGATGAAGGTGAGACTCGAGTACGAGAGCTTTGTGCGGCTGCGGACGAACGAGTCCGCCACTGGTCCGGGGCGGGTCTCGGCGCTAGGGGAGGAGGTAGAAAAGCTTGAGCGGCGTGAGCGAATGCTGCAGGAGCGCTATGCCGAGCTTGAGACAGAGCGGAGAGAGTCGCAGGCGCGGGTTGCCGCACTGGAGGAGAAGGTCATGGTGGAGGCGGAGGCAATGAACGAGGCTGCCCTGGCGGAGCTGGGGGACGCCGACGATGGGAACGTCGAGGCTGTTGCTGCGGCTGCATGACGAAACCGGGGTGTGCGATTGATGTACGGATAGTACTTGTGCTTGTAGTATTATTATTTGGCTGGCAATACTCTGTATGCAGTGTGGTCCGTTGGGCTACAACACAGCTTCCGGCACGGTTGTCAGTCTGGGTGTGAGTGAGAGAGCACGAGGCTGTCTCAGCCTAGCATCGATACTCCGGATTCCGGACTCCTCTCTGTTGCCCCCCCCCCGCCGTAAGTATTCCTCGCTTGTAGCATACTGCCATCGTCGCCTCGGACTCGGATGAGCGCACCCGCGTCGAATGGAACCCAGTCCTCGCAGGGCGCTGTGTCCTACGCCACCTCGTTCAGCTCCTCTCCTAGGATCATCACCACCACCATATACTCGGGCACTCCTCTCCCGACAGGCTCCACCGCCGCCGGCTCATCTTCAAAATCCTCTGTCCCAGTAGCCGCGATCGCGGGGGGGACAGCCGGCGGCGTCTTCCTCGCCGTCGCTATAGTCGTCATATGGACATGGTGGGGTCGTTGCATCAAGCGGCAGCGCGACAGGGATCGCAAAGAGGCGGTGCGCGATCTGCCTCGACATGCTGGTCGTTTGTTGCTCACTTGTGGTCTTGCGCAGCTCGCAAACATGCAGGTCAAGGAAAACACCCGTCGGAATGCGGCGTCCGCGTCGTACACGCATCTCCCCCCCTCATCTGCTTCGTCTCGCAATGCGAGGAGGGTCACGTTTGTCCCGAGCACCTCCTCGTCCACACAGACTACCTTGAAGGCCTATACGGACGAACCAAAACTGTCTCTCTCTCGTATGTGGTCTTCTCCGATACTAGCGAGATGATCTATTCATTTATCTACCAGGGGACGTTCCGCCCCTTCAGAGCGGTTCCTTACCACCATACAGGCCAGCGCGCCCAAGTCCCCTCGCCCAGGGTAGCCCGCGAAATGAACAAGCCCCACTGCTTCACGGATCGCCTCATTCAGAGCCGCGGTCGCCTGTCGACCCCGCTCCCTCTCCGTCCGTTCAGCCGTTCGTCAAGCGGTCTCTGGCACACAAACGTTCTGCTGCGAGTTCCATCTCGGCCTACTCCGCGGAGAGCGGCGAGGAGCGTCAAACGCGTGTCTCGACGAGTTTGGTCATGGCCGCGCTGGGCCATCTGGACCCCCGCCGCTCGTGGCTGGGCAACTATCTTCCGCTGTCGGCCAATCGCCACAGGGCGAACAACGATCTAGAGCGAAATCGCCTCTCGCAAATGAGCGAGGTGTCGACGTACTCACAGGGTGATGAGATGCCCAGCGAACCTGTCGGCTATGCGTACGGTGGCGAAGAGGGACCAGGTCCAAAACAGTCCGCGTGAACCCCGGAAGGTGCCCCTCTGCACACCGAAATTATTATGCGGCTATTGATGATGACGTACCTTCGTTTTGGACATTTAGCATTGCTTGGACTACTGATGACTTATCACGTTTTTGACACTTGTATCCTGGAGTTTGATGTAGTAGCACTAATGGTCGTGGCACGACGTAGTTCTGATCTGTTGTACTCATGCACTGCTGTAGTGATACCGACTCAACTGTATGACGACGAATTACTATCGTAGTGAATGAACATATTGCTTTGGTTTCGTTAGCTTGCATGTAGGTCACACAAGTGGGAGGGAGACACACCTGCTCTACTTGTGCAACGGATGTCTTGAATTCGCTGACTTCTCGCCAGCAGTCTAGTGGTGTCGATGCATGGTTTCTGCAAAGGCCACTCAGCAGGATACCGTGTATCAGAGACCGTTCAACGTACTTGTAACACGAGACGACCGCCTCTCCCTTCGCTTGCACCGCGGCGTAGCCTTCCAGCTCATGCCTCGAATGGAATCGCTCCACCTTCTTCCTCACCTCCTCCAGGTCGCCCATCAGCGCCGCACTACTCTTCACGCTGCCAGCGATGCCCTCTTCACCCTCCTCCGTACTCGCCGCGCCGGCCATCTCACGCTCGCGGTCGAGGTTCTCCTTCTCGAGCGCACGCTCGATCTCCGTCTTCACCTGTGCCTCTTCCTCACGCAGCCGCGCGAGCTCCGCCTGGATGCGCGAGCGGACGTGCGCGTCGATGGACGACTGCCGCTCTGGCGGCGGGTCGGGCGAGGCCGTGTGGTCGGACAGCTGGTTCACGACATCTTGCGAGAACTGCGGGAGGTGAGCAGCAAGCGCGCGGAGGCGAGGGGGGGAGTGCGCACCTGGATGGGGATCTCTGAAGAGAAGACCTTCTCGTCGGCATGGGGCGTGGATTGACCCGCACCCATTGGTGCTGGCAGTAGGCGGGAGGTGGATGGTGAATGTGGCTGCTGCAGGCGCGGCCACGGCCAGCGCGAGGACGCGAGGACGCTCCGATTGCCCCTTATGGAAGGTGTAGGATTGGGCGTTCGACAAAATGAGACGAAAGCAAGGCAAGTTCATTCAAGACTACACGTAACACTATAATACAATATGGCCCTACTGAGATACGGATGCACCTGTCCGCTTGTCATAGTACTTGTGCCCGTGTTCCAACAGCCTGTGCAAGGTCAGTCGTGATTCGGAGTGACAGAATACCATGACATACCAGTCTGATTCAATCTCTGTAAGTACTCGTATCCTTTGAGGATCACCATCAGCATCCGACATGGTTCAAATAGGAAAAAGGCTTACTGAGTCTTTTTAGTCTCTTCCATCTCATGGAAAATCACCCACCCTGACCGCGGCTTCCTCGTGAAGAGAACCGAGTTGGGATGCACGTGTAGCGTCTGGCAAAAGCATAATAAGCTTTGTAGATGCGAATGTTGCAGCGTTGACGTACTGTATCTCCTCGTACAGATCGATAGGTTCCGTCTGCCACCCACCGCGCGCCATTTCGCCAGTATCCGCTGACTAGGCATTTTCGCAACCTCTTCGCATCCCCCTGGCAGCTTTCCAGAGGAAGATTGAACCGTTGCATGTATTTCTTCAACTGTGCCCTGATGGAAATAGCGCGAGACATGGCGCGGAAGGACAGCGCATGCGATTTGCACCACGAGGAAGACTTGCCGTAGCGAGTAAACGCATTGTAAGCTGAAGAAGCATCAGAACAGGTGATCACTGGGGGACGCGGTGTTCGCACCATTCAGCAGTGTTAGGTGATCCTATAGCACGAGAAGGGTCAGTGTACGACAGACAATTGAAGGCTCATGTTACTTACCCCTTCTTCTGCCGTGAACTTTCGGCGCTCCAATTCAGCCAGCGCACCAGCCGCACCATCCGGGATGACAAACACGTCCTGCAATATGTGAGCGACGGTGATCCTATGACCACGACCACGACGCACTTGGATAGCCGTCATGGCTGCAATTGTCAAAATTTCTTCGCCACACTGGTGCTCCTTGGAACTGAACAGCTAGCAGTGAAGGCGAGTTAGCCACGTCGTAGTGAAGTGACAGACAACACACCATCCGCGCAATATTTACCTCCACCGGACATTCGGCAACCTTCTCACCTGTAGGGGTCAGCCGCCCATCCTCACCTATCATCCCCGCAGCGTAGAGCCCCTCGAGCGCGCGCAAAACACTCTCAGCCGGAGGCGCGGAGACCCACTCAAACTTCATGAGGTCGTCAATCCCAAGCGACTTGAGCTGTAGAATGGGCGTGGTGAGATCCGTGCGGGTGATCTCGGGCGGAGTCGTCAAAGGGAGTCTCGTGTATGCGCTTTCGGGGAAGAGCCGGTAGCAGATGCCAGAAGAAGTACGTCCTGCACGGCCGGCGCGCTGTGTGGAGGATGCCTGGGAGACGGGGATGGTAACGAGGGAGGATAGGGAGGTAGAAGGATTATAGGTGCGGATCTAACCATCGTGTGAGGGTTAGAATTGACTGCATGATCGTCATATACATGCCTTGACAAATCCAGAATCGATGACGAATTTAATCCCATCGATAGTAACACTAGCCTGTATGATATTGGATGAATATATACACTAGTGGAATGTGAAGCTATCGTACCTCGGCAATGTTAGTAGAGACGATGACTTTGCGAGTACCACGCTCAGCTGGTTCGAAAACCGCGAGCTGTTCGTCAGTGGTGAGACCTGCGTGCAATGCCAGTACCTTCAGACGCATTGCATTGCGTGGAAGGCTACATGCGCCGTCAGGGATGAAATCGGACTCTGAAGGAAACACGCTCACGTCGGCAGCATTTCTGATAAATCTTCCAGACATTGCTCTATCTCATCTCGTCCTGTGAGGAAGACCAGGATGTCACCGCTACCTTGCTGTGGATTGATGAGCACAGGCACGAATCGAAAACGCGTTAAATTACCTGTAAATGGATATTCCATACGACTTCTGCGGCTTTGCGCACATAATCTGGTGCAGGCTCCTTCAGGTACGCCAACTGGACCGGATACATACGTCCCTCCAAGCTAACGATAGTGGCTTCATCACTCGAGTTGCCTGCGGTGAAGTAGTCCAGAAATGACGTTGCATCGAGCGTTGCAGAAGACACGATTAGTCGCAGGGACGGCCGCTTGCGGCGGATCCTACAGAAGGGGTTTCAGACAGCAGGAAATGAAAGCCCCGCTCCTTGCCTACTTTTTCAGGATACCAAGCATCAGATCCGTATAGATGCTCCGTTCGTGCGCTTCATCTATCTTATATGCTATGCATTAGGATAAGCTCGGGGGGTGAAGCGCACGACGACAGCACGAACCATAATGACGCTATAGCGGCTAAGCAGCGGGTCGATCAACGTCTCGCGGAAGAGCATTCCATCCGTCATATAGAGTATTCGGGTGCGTTCCTTATCGCTAACGTCTTCAAAGCGGATGGTGTAGCCGACCTGAGGAACATTTACGAGATTGCAGAGTCCATGGGCGTGAAAGACTCACCTCATCTCCTAGGATTGAGCCGACCTCTGATGCGACGCGTCCGGCGACCGACGTAGCTGCAACACGTCTAGGCTGGGTACACGCTACTATGTTTCCATCTGCGGACCAGCCTGCCTCGTGTAGGTATTGAGGAAGTTCTAAAGGCCGGTAAGTAGAGAATTAGAGAAAATATCAAGCTCACTGACGAGTCGTCTTTCCACAGCCAGTTTGACCCACTACAATTACAACCCCATACTTCTCAACACAGTATAAAAGTTTCTCTCCTGGAAAACACATCAACAACAGTACACCGGCTCCGCAAGACCTGGTACAAACTGTGTTTGAATATAGGAAGACGTTCCCGCGCTGCTGAGATAGATAGTGAAGACGATATAGGTGCTGATGGGACAACATTTTCCTCAGTTTCTGTCGCGCGGTCGAGAGAGCTGCCTGGCCCGACTGTGCCGGGTTTCCAGAATTGGAGAGACATTAGTGCACGAGCGCTTTTTCGTAGCGGTTGTTTGAATCTAAGGCTTTTGGACGCGGGACCAAGCCGAAACAAACTCATCTTGTGGCTTACTCACTCTACTTGCGGACTCGGACATCTTGTCCCATCCTTACATCTCTTATCGCTACAGAGCACCGTTTACCCTAATATCTTCCTATCATGTCTGAACGAAAAGGTGAGATATCTGCGCTCATAAAGTGCTTGACTACGTTTAACAGTTTTGTTTCAAAGTTTTGAACAAGTACTTCCCCCCGGATTTCGATCCGGCCCTCATTCCTCGCAGGAAGCAGCCGAAGAATTCACAACAAGTGGTTCGTCTGATGGCTCCCTTCTCTATGTGCGTTTGCCCTCTCTGACATATGTTTTAAAACACTGACATTCGGCTGATGCAGGCGATGTAACACTTGCGGAGAATATATCTACAAAGGGAAGAAGTTCAACGCCCGGAAAGAGACTGTAGAAGGGGAGGACTACTATGGCATCAAGATTTTCCGTTTCTATATCAAATGGTACGTAGAGAGTGCCTTGCGGTGTTGAGTGTCGCTGACACTTCGTCGTAGTACCTTGTGTTCCGCCGAGATCACCTTCAAGACGGATCCAAAGAATACTGACTATTCTGCCGAGCACGGCGCTTCGCGAAACTTTGAGCCTTGGCGAGAGGAGCGAGCAGTTGAGGAAGAGGATCGATTGGCGAAGCTGGAGGAAGAAGAGAACAACCCAATGAAGGCGCTAGAGAATAGAACCGTTAACTCAAAGCGAGAGATGGATATCCTAGATGCATTGCAAGACATTCGTGCGCGAAATGCGCGGAATGAACGAGTGGGGCAATCTGTGGATTTGATGGAGCGAATTGGGGTTGAGGAGATTGAGACAGAGGAGGACAGAGAACGGAGAAGGCAAGAAGAAGAGGATGAGAAACTGGTGCGCGAGGTCTTCGCCAAGATCCCGGTTGATAGCGCTGGCTCTGGCGGGTCCGCCGAGTCGGATACGCCTGCGCCGGTGGTAACGATGAAACGGAAGGCAGAGGGGGTAGAGCCTGAGCTGAAGAACTTGTTACCAGAAGATACTCGAGCGCTGATATCCTCCAAGTCGTTCGGGGCCCCACCAGCAAAGAAGAAGAAGACGGATATGAAGAATTCTCTCGGAATTAAGATCAAGGGGAAAACAGTGGCGAAAGCAAAGGTCGCTGTATAATGATGCGGCTGCGGCCGTTCCTTTTTGACTGGCATTTGCGGGGATTATACGTACTGTGCACTGTAGTATATATATAAATTAGGAGACTTTTTGCTATTCTTCTATTTTGTCGTGGACTTGGGTTGCGCGCAAGAGCTTGCTCGCGTGCGCGTCTATCCCTCTGATTTGGGCGATGACTTCATGATGTAGCCATGGCGCGCGCTGTGGGGGCAAAGGCAGCGGGCGGATCGCATTCCTCCGCACACGGATTGCTTACCAACTACGACCCTAACGACGACAACCATAACAGTTGGAAGTAACGCAACGCCGAAATTGTTCTCCATTCGCGGCAATGGCCAAGCTGGCTCGTACACAAGCCCTAGTGTCGACACTGTTTAGGATAGTCACATATCTCTTCCTTCGGGTGGTGAGTATCATTTTCCCTGTCGTTTAGACATTGAACACCTACCCGCTGTAATAGGCACCCCATCATCTGTTCAGAAATTCCATAGCTACTCTATATCCTGTTTATCTAGTCCTCTTCTACCTTCAACCCTATCCTGCAACTAGTCGCGTAGCGGAGACGCCAAAAAAGGAGACTGTCTCTGACCTTAAGCCGGAAACCGAAGCTTCAACAGATACTGTAGCACCTATCAAGGTATTACCGGTCTCGGAGGTATGTCACTTATCTCTTCGCACCAACGATTTGTTGCCTATAAGGTGGCAGGTGCCGCAATCCTCAAGCAGCCCTCTATTCGCGCTTATATTCTCGCTGCCAACATCGAGTCGTTCCTTACGCATCGTCAACCTTATAATCAACACTCTGCTATTCACAGCTGCCACAGACCTTCTCCTGTACCCCTACTTTGACGATGCTCGAGATGTAGTCTTTTCACGAGTGGGGGCAGTCTATTCCGATGCAGCCAAGATTGTGGTCCGCTATCCTGGCGTCGATTCTACATCGCGCATGGTCCAGATCTCATGGAGGCAGGTCACCAGTCCGGAGTTCACAAGCGATGAGTTTTGGAAGGAGGGACCCGCAGCAAATTTGACCGCGGAAAATGATTGGGTTGCGACTGTCAAGTTAACTGGCCTCTGGCCTAGCACCGAGTATGAATGTGAGATACTCAATCACTCATAGTTTTTGCTTCTCATTTATGCCAAATGTCAGACCAGCTTGAGGATACAAACGGGACGGTACTTCCATATCCTACAGCTCCAATTCGATTCCACACGTTCCCCGACTCACTGTTACATAGCGGTTCTCACTTCCGTTTCGTCGCTTCATCTTGTCTGATCCCAAATTATCCATATGTACCATTTCATGGCCGTAGAATCCGCGGGTTTGACTTACTTGCAGACTACTTGTGGCCTGCAGTGCAGGAGACTGATTTGGCAGAAACGATTTCTTCTGCGACAACGGGGACAACTGATCCTGTTGAATCCGGGTCGACAGAGATACCTTCCTCATCAGTGCTAGAATCACCTTCACCGACGCACAATCACCCGGTTGTCGCGACGGAACCCGGTTTGTCAACAAAACCGAAGCCACCAACTGAGTTCATGCTCATGTTGGGCGACTTCATATATGCGGATGTGCCATGGTATTTTGGAGACGATAAAGAGGCATATCGCCGTCTGTATAGGAGAAATTATCAGAGCGACAGTTTCAGGAGAGTGTACGAGCATCTACGTAAGTACACACCACGTCCGCATATATGCGAGGGCTTATCCCTTGAACAGCAATATTCCACCTTTATGATGATCACGAGGTATAGTTGTCTTCTCATAAAGGTTCATATCCAGCAGACCTAACAATAGCGATAATGTAGATCATCAATAACTTCGCAGGGTATGGCAACGACTCAGCTCCCCCATTCCCGAGTGCGAACGATGCCTACACGCTCTATAATGCCCAATCAAATCATGATTCTGCTGGGGAGAGTCAAAACTACTACGAATTCCAATACGGCGATGCTGCATTCTTCGTCATGGACACGCGGCGATATCGATCGGTCATTGAAGTCACCGATGAGGCTAGCCGCACTATGCTGGGCGACAAGCAGTTGGGTGCTCTGTATGACTGGCTGGGAAGGGTGAGTAGTATTTGACTGTTGATACTCCACGCTTGCGGGCTGATTAGCGCTGCAGGTGAATAACACGGCGACCTTCAAGTTCCTTGTTTCTTCAGTGCCATTCACTTCGCTATGGACGCACGAGGGTCAGATCGATACTTGGGCTGCATTCGTTTACGAGAAGAGCGCATTACTCAGTGCTCTCCACTCCGTGCCCAACGTCATCGTGATTTCTGGCGACCGGCATGAATTCGGCGCGATTGAATTCACGGGCGAGGATCCGAGCTTCTCGGTGCTCGAGGTATCGACGAGCCCACTGAGCATGTTTTATGTACCTCTCATCCGTACGCTGAATATGCGAAGTGAAGGCACGGTGTTAAAGAAGCGCGAAGTTGTGCAGACTGCCGAAAACGGGACAAAGGAAGTTGTCACCGTTATGGAAGAGGTACCCCAGGAGAAGGTGATCAAGTATCTCCCACTAGGATATCATAAGTGGTTAGTAGGCTGCCCCTCGGCTTTGCCCTACCCTGACTTGTGGATGCTATAGGTCCTCTTTTGAGGTGGACACGCGGAACCCAGAGCATCCTTTTCTGAGATTAGAAGTGATGATTGAGGGATCACCAGCATACCAGTATGTCCGCTCATGCTTAGCTGTTTCGTCGTACTGACCCGTCTCTAGCATGGAGATACGTGGACATCCGGTCAGACTACAAACCTCGACATCTATAGGGACGTATATGCCACAGACTCTCAAAGGAGTCCTCGACAAAATTGGGTTGCGACCTAGCCTTTGGTTCTAAATATTAGACATTTTGTATTCAATGGTTGCTCTCCGGATGTATTCCTGTAATCTAATGTGGCATTGTTGTAATGACTATTCACGAGCTATAGATTGGGCACTAAACAGGGCTCGATCTCCAATCCTTGCTACAGTCCGTTGATCGTTTGTCCGGAGAAACGCTCTTGAACGCGTGCGTAGTGCTCCATTTCTGCTTGGCTCACACTAGGAACTAGCTCATCTAGTGCGGCTTGAAAATCCTCTTGCGATACGAGGACCTGTGTCTCGGCTGGCGTCGCCATTACAGCAAGGTAGTACTGAGGTGTAAGGGGGTACGGATGTTGCGGACCCGGCTGCATTTTATTCAGCCACGCTGAAGGTATGTCAGACATAATGAGCTACAGCAAATATCACAGGACATACCAATAGTAGCTTCAAGCTCTTCAGCTTTTCTAGACATCGCTTTTAACAACGCATCAGCGCACAAAGCGTAAAAGTCGGCACCAGTATAATGGAAGGGACATCGCTCGGCTATGAGATCTAGGCGAAGGTCAGGATGCAACTTGAATTTTCTGGTTAGCGCCTGGAGGATGTTGAGCTGCGCGGCATGTGTCTTGCTGACACCAAGATACAACATGCGATCGAATCTAGCAATTGATCAGTAGGAATTACAATCTGCATGGAGCTTATGGGGCACCTTCCAGGCCGAAGAAGAGCAGAGTCCAACAGATCCGGTCGATTAGTTGCCCCAATGACGAAAACATCTGCACCAGACTTGCCGCCTGACAGCCCGTCTAGCTCTGCTAGCAGCTGACTGACAATGCGATCCATGACACCTCCAGAGTCGCCATGGTTTCCTCGCTTCGGGGCGACAGAGTCCAATTCGTCGAAAAAGATCACGCATGGTCGCGCATCCCTGGCGCGCTGGAAGACCTTTCGCACATTGGCTTCAGACTCGCCGATGTACATGTTTAGAAGTTCTGGGCCCTTGACAGAGAAGAAGTTGAGTGCACACGAGGTGGCTACCGCTTTGGCGAGTAAGGTCTTTCCTGTGCCGGGAGGTCCATAGAGTAGAATGCCTACAACATATGATCTGGTTATTCAAAACGAGAGCATGATATACAACATGACGAACCTGAACGCTTCTTGAGCCCGTCTGCAAACAGCTCTGGATGTTCTAAAGGCAATTGGATGGTATCCAATATATCTGCTTTGACATGAGCAAGGCCTCCCACATCGTCCCATGACACAGATGGAATCTTTGGCGCCCCTATGCTCTCTGAGTACGATGCTCTTGTCTCGGAGAGAGCAGCCTCGAAATCTGCCATCGCCATGGAGATACCCGCGTTGAAAAGATCTGCAACTGAGCGTGTCCTGTAAAAAAAAAAATCGCGCTAGTCAGTATTCATCTCGAAGTTGCAAGCTAGAGGCAGAATGAACATACTGATCCTGCATTGCTCGCTGCAGCGACGCTGCTTTGGAACGGCATACAAGGTCGACGAGATCACTTGCAACTAGAGCTGCTGTCCCGACCGCCAAATCGCGAATGGAGACATCTGGAGCGAGGTCACAATCTTGCAGCAGTGACACCAATATTTCATGTCTTTCTGCTTCTCCAGGTACCTTTGCGGAGATCGGTAAGAGCGATAAACATACAAACCTACCTAGAAACAGCCGTCCATACCTCAAGAGTAATCTCATGTTTGAAACACGCGAGAATACGAGGAGGGACACGTTCTGGCCGATTAGTAGTTGCGACAACAATAACAGGGAAGCCAGACAAGTTCCAGGTCTCCTGTAAGCTGTCAATGCATTCCTGCAATGCACTAGTGATACTTGGTTCTATACGGGCCAGGTTTATTGGAATCATTGTTCTTATAGTGCACGCTTACCTTTCCCAGGCTCCAGCGTTTGAGTTGTTTGAGAGAACGCATCGATGTGTCTCAATAGTAGTATTGATGGGGAACAAGACGCGGCAGTTTCGAAGCGCGCTCGGAGAGTTCCTTCAGTCTTTGCGTCACTGTCATCAACGACGTCGTAGCAGTCGATCTGTGACAACATGAATACGCCAAATTGAATATGAATTAACAAGCTTACCTCGCATAAATGCATTCCAAGTCGACGCGAAATGGATGATGCAACAGTATATTTGCCTACACCGGGCGCACCTTGTAACAAGATTGACAGTTGAAGCTGATAGCCTACAGCATGGCGGCTCAATGCTGCTGAAGCCAGATCACACAGTTTCTGATAAGGACTGTCTGATGCGGTCAGGAGCGATGATGAGCCGCCATATCCTAAAAACGGTGTGCCTTTGCCTACGAATATAAGAGACGTTCAAAATACTCAAGGATAAACGACATACTTATTCCCAGATACTGACTGATATCGGGTACTCTCGAGTGCTCCAGACCCGTTTGTATCATACGTGTCACGGAGGAATCGATCCAGCATCCTAATTCACCTACGGTTGCGCCTACATATATATCTTGTAATGATCCTTCGCCACACTGGCTAGTCAGCACATTGTGCTCGATGTTAGTAACGAGGAAGTAAACCAGCTCGTTCGCAGTGTCCGAGTAATCTGGGTATCTTACAAATAAAATCAATAAGCTCGTATACAATCACAGCCACATGAGATGCTCACTCGTGGTCGAGATCATCCGGTCCTTCCTCCACGCCAGAATCTTCTTCCTCTTCCTCGAAGCTGGCAGAACGATGAATATCGTCCGTATTGATCTTCACACCTATGACGTCTCCCTGCTTTACCAATCGCGTACTTTTTTTGAAATATTCCTGAAGAGCGTGAAGGAATAGAGGTTGATATGCTCGATTGGTAGAAAAGGGCGATGCAACGCGCGCTATGGTCACGGACCGAGCTGTGGGGATCGCGGGACGATGGGACCCAAATGGGCTTGGTCGCAACAATATGCTTGGAGTTTCGGATATTGAATTCCCACCAAAAGTATTCAGGAGTAGCTGAGGAGAGAGCGAAACACGACCGCTAAATGACTCTTGAATATATTTTTGCAAAATAATACTTGTGCTGTTAAACTCACGGATTACATATAGCAAGGTCCTGTACGCATACACGAACTAATCGTTGAGCAGATCCGCTGCTAGATTTCAACACAGCCTTCCATTCATAAGCATACGTGCAGAGAAGCTACGATACGAGAGCCTACCCAATCGCCCTCCAATACTCCGACATGGCTCAAATCCGAGACGTGAAGATAAATTGTACAATCATCCTGTTGAGAGATGAACCTATCCAACGGGATGGCTATGGAATGCCATTCAGGTAGACAAATGTGTGATTTCTCATCTGGAATGTTTTCCGTGATAAGTTCTGTGTCGGCGACATCTGAAGTATATGAATGCGAAGACAATATGCCACTGGGCGCAGGTTGTAGAATAGAACCAGCAAGGAAACCTTCGGTAATCTCGAATTCCAGCTCCGAAGAGCTCGCATCAGACTGCATGTCCAAATCGCGAGAATAAGAGGACGCCGCTGCATGAGTCTCTTCGAGATGCGGTGAATAAGATATATAAATTCGAGAACTTCCTCTCTTGAGGTAACCTTGCAATGCAGGAGACATCATTGCTAGCTGGTAGCGATATATATTGCATCCCCCTTCGTTCGTCGAGTGCTCGTCAAGATCTTGGTCATCAAATGAGTATATACTGCCTTGCCGAAGAATGGCATTCTTGCCGAATAGCCAACTCTCCAAGGAGGTTTTATGGGTAAATGCAAAGTCATAAGAATCATGCGACATAGCGGAAAAGACGGCTTCCGATACTACGACTGGGCGAACGGTCTTGATGAAATGGGTAGGCTGGCCGCTCAACAGGTCACTCTGTTGGAAGATACTAGAATGGTGCTCCAGCCAAGACCTAGGAATGGCAGCGGCAGTGGCCTAAAGTATCACATATGATGACGAGGCGGAAAACGCACAAGAGAACATTAACATACGTTGACATCGAAAACGGCCCACGCAACCAACGACTTTAGACTTGATCCATTTGAAGTCGCTTTGCGAGTAATAGAGACGGCTACACGAGGCTCGTCATCAAATCCTGGTCTTTTCAGAGCATTCAAGAGCTCTTCTGGAAGTATAATGTCGTCTTTGTCGTCTGCAGCATCGTGTAGAGAAAGCGAGCAGTCGATCACAGCTGGACGGTCGAAGAGAAAGTCCATCGTGGGAATTTCCGCCCCGCCACCCGAAAATATGTGCGACTTCTGCAATGTACGCATTCTACAATTAACCTCAAGGCAACTTCTAGTCTAGGTCTCGTAACGATATCTTCTCTCGTGACTTGTCTATAAAGTTTCTTGCTCGAAATCAGTTGTAGCCTAATGAATCGCGGCGGTAGAGGAGGAGGAGGATTTGGCGGTCGAGGTGGTGGTGAGTTGACGTCTTTGCATTTGTATTTTGCAGTCATTCACTACATGCTAGGCCGTGGAGGCGGGGGCGGTAGAGGAGGCGGTAGAGGAGGCTTTACACAGCGCGATACCGGTCCTCCAGACGCGGTCCTTGGTGAGGTGCCGGTTGCGGGTTCTGTGCATTGGCGAGTTAACTGCGTGAATCATTTCAGAAATGGGCTCGTTCATACACGCGGTGGAAGATGAAATGCTGTGTTCTTCTGTCATGCCAGAAAAGGTGCCATATTTCAACGCGCCGATTTACCTGCAGAACAAGTCCGTCATTGGACGAGTAGACGAAATTTTGGGACCCATCAACGAAGTTTACTTTTCCGTTAAAATGGACGCCGGGATGGTCGCGAGTAGCTTCAAAAAGGGCGATAAAGTGTATATTGCAGGTGATAAGCTGCTACCTATTGAGCGCTTTCTGCCGAAACCGAAAGCTGCCGGAGGTGTGTTTTTTCTCTGTCCTCTCAGTATCACCATGCTTATGTCTCGAGCTGTAGGTGTTACAAGTATGTCCTGTTTCTCTGGTGTTAGGTCAATGCTGATTGACACGCTGCAGAGCGTGGTCGCGGTGGTCGTGGTGCTCCTGGAGGACGAGGACGCGGTGCGCCGGGCGGCAGGGGATTCCAACGTGGTGGAAGTAGAGGAGGGCGAGGTGGTTCAAGAGGTGGCTTTGATCGGGGGCGCGGCGGTGGTAGGGGCGCTCCAGGCTGGGGAAGAGGTGGAGGAAGAGGTGGCCGAGGAGGCTTTCGCGGTTCATAGCTGATGTTTCCGCTGTATTTGTTCGTGCTCTGCATCTGTTGTATTCCCAAATCTCAGTCTCCCCTACATGAGAGATCCGACAGTCGACAATGATGCCGACGATGTCAGTCCCGTATGATAGCACTACATGTAAGTTACAGTTGGAAATGTATCATGTACACTGAACCTAGGGCTTCAGGGCTTTCATTTCATCTGCGACTTCTTGAACCCTCTGAGATCGTTCGAGCTGCGAAGCAACCGACTGAATCATAGATGTTAGCAGATGGAAAAGTACCGCTGTTAGATCTCCTACCTGTTTCAGCTCTGCGTGTATAGCATTAATCTTTATAGCAACTTCGCCCACATTCTCGAGCATGTGGTTCAAGCCTACGAAGTCCACAGATCTATTATCGGAGGTAGCATTCACTGATGTGAGCGGACATACCTGCATCATCATCATGGTCCAATTGTCCCTCCGTAGAAGACCCTTCATATGGTTCGTCTTCCAACTCGCGCTGACGTTCCAAAAGTTCTTGCATGAGCTCCTCAACTTTGGTTGGATGCTCGCGCCGCTTTGTTGCAATCTCTCGGTCCCATTTTAAGCTCTGCTCTGCAAGTGACCAGATGTGCCTGTCGAAACCTTCGTCGAATGGTTCCTCTTCTGCTATCCTGTCAGTGATGATTCGCCGACTGGTCATAATTCTGACCTTGTTCGCTGATGTCGACCTCCTCAAAATTGCGACCATTTATACGCAAGTTCGGTCGCGTAATATCAAAGGTTTTGTCTATAAACTGGGGTGTGCATGAGTTTTAAATGAGATATAATGCAAGCAACATACATTATACAAGTGCTTGAGTAGAGCATCGCGTTCCTGTATCTGACCGTTTGTCACCAGCTCTTCATCGAGGGCTGCGATTGCGGCTCTGGTGTAATTCGCCTTTATACGCAGCCAGGCTGGTAGAGAGTCTACCGATATCCGAGTTGGATCTTCTCGTTGAATTTCCATAGCAAGATTGGTGTTATTTCGCAGAATTTAGAGGCAACAGATATGTCACTTCACTTCTTAAGACGCGCCATCGTGATGTACCGACGCGTCGTGGTCACATGCCGTCGTTGATCGCAACTCCCTCGGGCCACTGCAGTGCCATGCGCACTGCCGCCACGCATCGTGGCCCAATTGAAAGTGCGCGCCAACAAGTCCTAAGGCCTCAAAATCCCAACTGTGTACAGGAAATCAATACTTACTGTTCTACTACAACGACTTTGGGAGAGCTCTGCAGTGCGCCGGCATCCATATTAGTTTCGACGTCATTGCTCAACGCTACTAGCTCAGAGCTGCCAGTGGAACGACTTGTTATCACGATTCATACTACTTACTGCTGAGCTAGCTCTCCGGTAGTCTTGTCGCAAAAGCCTTACACATATCCTTTTTTGACTGTTCATAGTAGAGCCTGGCCGTGATGTCATCTCAATGGTGGACTCACTGCAGGTGGGCATGGAATAAAATAGCTGACATTTACGATGTAGGGATATACCTTTATGTGGCCATATGCACTCTGATATTCAGTGAGCTCTCTAGATCATTAGTGTGGATATCATTCAACATGTGTCTTTTGTATTTCAGACCTGGCAGGCTCCGCCGTGATGCGACATCTTCGAGGTCCTACCCAATCTCATTCTGTGCAACTTCCCATCGAGATCTGGGAGCGCGTCATCGACTTTCTAGCAGAAGACATTCACGGAATATCATCGGGCACGGATGACGCTTTGAACAGATTTGCCACCGTTTGTCGGGCATGGGAACCCAGGTGTCGTTTTCATCTTTACCGGAATGTACGGATGCACGACAAGGGCCAGGTTTCTGGTATTGCGAAGATGATTCGCAAACATCGCTACCTCCAGAACGCTATCCATCTTGTTCATTTCGATCGAATGGACGCGATGGGCCTATTCGCGACGATGATGGTCCGGAAATTGCCTTCTCTACAGATGATTGGTATCCGTGGTCCAACAGAATGGAAGTCTGGACTCATGCACGCTGACGTGCCAATGTTCCTCGCCACTTTTACCTCGATTACTCGCCTGTCTCTCAAGTGGGTGACGTTTCCGTCTGTCGTCGTATTTGGACGGCTGGTCTGCGCACTACCAAACTTGACGTATCTCCAATGCCAGTGGCTCACTTTCCGTGCCGATGGTCGGGCTACACCACCTAAACATAATGCTATCACAGAAGTCCATTTAAGTGGCTTGGGCTCTGACACGATCCCATTTCTGCTCACGACATCTATAAGTCATGGACTTAAACGCTTGACTCTTGAGGATATCCAAGACGAAGATATGCGTTTTGATCGCATCCAGCAACTCCTGGAAGGTGTCGGAGAATCCCTTTTGAGTGTTCATCTTCATCCTGACCCGTACGCAAAATTTTTAACGGGTAAGCACCTACAGTGAAGATTCTCATGTAACTAATGACAAGCTGCGTTCTAGGGTCTAAGATTCATCTTGGACATAATCCACATCTGGAAGTCTTTGAGTTCACGTCGCGCTTTCCCACTGAAGATCCGGATTCTTTGCATCATTTACTCTCGGGGATTTCCCCTTCGAAGCTCCGTGAAGTATCTATAACCGTCATCGTAGAACTTGTCGATTTTAGCAGAGATGTGACGCTTGCGCAAGTCCTCTCTGTCTTTCGTGATGATGTTTATGTCAAAGTTGATCAGCTCTTATCTCATTCACGTTTCACTAAATTCCGTGCAATCACCTTCACGCTTATGCTTGAAGCTCGCCTACATGTCGATGTTCCTAGCCTTATACCGTCTGAACATGACTGGTGGCAATGCATTTCATTGCGATTTCCGCACCTGTGTGCGCAGGAAAGGCTCCGGTGAGATCGGTTACTTGACTGACGTCGGACCAGGACAATTTATTATTCTTGTAGAACACAAATTGTCACTGAGGATCGATGGGTACAGGGCGGAAGTGGCTACTATAAGCCAATTGTATGAAACTTCTGGCCCTGCCACTTGTCTTTTGATCTGGTATGTTCACATACGCATCTCGTCAATTGATACGATATTAGTCTGACTATACTGATTCATATCAGCTTCTACTATACTACTAGTCAAATATGTACAATTGTGCTGCCTGCAGTGAAAATCAATGTGCTGTAGTGACTTTGAGGAAGAATTGCTTTTCATCATGGCGTTGATCGCTATCTGCTATCCATCAACTGTACCAGGTGACAGTCTACACGGCGCAACATATGCGAGTGATTGGACAGCTGTGATAGAGTATATAGTGAGTAGTCAATGTGAATCTTCCTACGTCTTTTTCTGGCTAGGAATTCCGAAAGACGTTTCTCTGTTATCGTACGTTATTAGATTAATACATTTTTACATATTACTACGACCCGGTACGTACTTACTGGTAGTCACCGAAAGCGACTTCTCATACTGATTTGGTTGAGCAATCGCCCGAGAGCCTTCATCATAGTCACATGACGTCGGGAAGAAACATGTTGCTACGGCTGTCAATGATGACCGCAGTCCTGTGCCACACACAAAAAGTGTAGCTAGTTATTAGACATCTAAATGCTATATCTAAGTCACGTACTGGAGAACTCCACGCTCCCGTAATCTTGGCAGTCTGGGCGAGAACAACTCGTGCCAAATGCGCTCGGAGGGAATTTCATCCATATCACTTGCGTCTACATCTATAACCAGCTCAAAGGAAACTTCGTTCAAAACCTTATACTGAGGTCCAGATAGAAGTTGATCAATGCGCGTGTAGGCAGCGACATGGTGGTCGTCAAATAGCTTGTCGATTAAGTCGTCTTCAGCTTCATCCACGAAGCGAACAACCTTGACTTCACGAAGTTTTGATGGCAAAGCCCGAGCCAGGCACTCGGCTGCTCGTTCAAGATGACAGTCGTCAAGCCACAGTGTGAGGGTCTCCAAATTTATGGCAGCAGAAAAGTCTAAAGTCAAAACTGGCGATTAGAGACGTCAGTATCTAAGATCACCCGTGTCGCGGTGCTGCACATACAATCAGGGGAGGTTGATGACAGTGGTGCCGATACAACATAGATCGACAAGAGCGACGCTGCAGCAGAGTCAACTAGTCTTTGAGAGACACTAGGATTGAGTGACTCGCATCCAAACAGCCCGATATGCCGCAAATGAGTTACCATCGAGGCCGAGACAACAAATTCAAGTATATCTTTAATTGCCGCATGCTCCCGACTGTCATCGTCCTCACCATTCAGGATATTGAGGGAAGTAAGCGACGGACGCCCCATCGGACTTATAAAGCCTGGCCTGAAACCTGGTCTCTTGAATGTCACGTTCATACACGTGAACGCCGACAATTGAGGGAGAGAGCAAATGAGCCTCCCAAACACGGCTGTGGTCGGAAATGCGACGTCGGCAAGGAAGACGCTGGTGACGGTCTCGAACGTAGCCCTGATATGCATAAATATGTGAGGGTGAAGTCGTCCTGGAGACCATTCACAGCTGTAGATTCGAAGTGCATCTGCCTTTGGTAGTCTCCTCGCCAGACATGCTGATATTGTCCCGAGTACGTCAATATTGTCGTGGATGGAAATGCGCCTCACGGCACTTCTGAAATACGCATTGCGCTCCATCATCTTCACAAGGCTGTAAGCGGCTTTCTTGCTGGTGAGCGAAACGTGTCGTAGAGCATGGAAGCGAGTGCGATGGTACCACGCCCGGCAGACTAATCCATATGTCCACATATCCTCTCCTGGGTCGAACCGTTCTCCCAGATGGTCGATTATACGCTCCCAAATTTCGACTGGAAGCTGTATCGACATTTCGGTAGGAGTCTCAAAGTGTGGATGTCGAGGCTCTGCGGAAACGATAGCTGCCTCACGTGTGATGTCAAATGAGCGCATTCCTCTGCCATCTGTGTGGTCATGAAGATATACTAGAATCATCTTTTATTCATAGTACTCACCCTCACTAACCAGGTCAGGCTCGCCCGGTTCATCCTGCGAAATTCCCTCGTGCCCCGAAGTGGATAAGTAAGCAGACGTGGGTGGTATAGCCATGTAGTATTGGTGAAGAGAGGCGAGAGCAACAGTGTGATTGGAAAGTATGAGAACCAGCGGCTACTTACGTAAATAAGTTATCTGCGATATCGATGATGATGATGAAATCAGCATTTATATACCGCAACAAGCAACCGAATGTGCTAAGACGCGGTGATAACCGGTCCGTACACATACTTGGAACTAATACGACTGGGCTACTTCTATCGAGAGGGCAAAAAAACTTGAAGTTGCGTAGGCACGAGATGCCGATGTCAGTACTTACTGGGCATACATTGTAGTCTCTGCTACGAGGCGGACAACGCCCAATCACCCGCAACTTACTAGATAAACGACGTTACATCATCAGTAGCAGTGGTTAGTGGATGCTAGACAGTACATAAGAGAACAACATCTACAGCCTGTGACAGGGACGACTTGGTCATGGTGCTTCGGCGTCCAAAGGCAACCTTGTCGCCCGCAACACTCAATCATAATGATGGTAATTAATTGGTGACACGACGACGGCAGAATTCTTGGAAAAGGTGAAGTGGCAATTTTCCTACACAATGCGACAAACATTGCGGTGTAAATAATTTTAGAGCGTCCTCGTTCAACACGATTGAATAATAAGTAGCCCAATCGACATCAAAACCCATTCACATTATATGCCCTCTATTGATTACACGCGCATACGCGCCTGCGTCAATTTAAACAAACCATCAAAGCATGCATAGCAGACGACAGGGTATAGCTGGGCAAAAACGCCTCTAAATGATACAGATGGAGTAGCACAACGCTCGAGACCGCGTTGCCAGGCTGTCACACTTGCTCGTTTTCTTCGACCACTGTTATCGTCTCGAACGTGACCGGAACGATCTTCACCGAACGCTCCTGCAGTATCCCCCACTGCATCCACCAGTCGTCCGCCTCCTCCTCTGGATCATATGCGAAAACCGCCCGCAGCGCCTAGGAATTCACCCGGATCGATACACTGCACCCCCAGTAGGACGGAACAATGCACGCACCTCGTCCGCGAGCTCGTTGTACTCGCTCTCGCTCATGCGCTCAATCTGCTCCGCGACCGCAAGGGACTGCTTGTTGTCCTCGACGCCCGCAGGCATCGACATCGCCACCGGATTCGTGTTCTGAATTTCGAGCGCGCGCGCGATGCGCTGCTGTCTTTGCTCCTCGACCGCAGTCAGGAACGGCGTGATCTGTTCCGGCTCGTGAAGATGCGAGAACAGCCTGCCGAGCATCATTCCATCCCCCGCCGCCAATCCGGCAGTGTATGTGGAGCCCGTCTGTGCACAAGTCGGCCTCGGTCAGTGTGTGGGGAGCGCGAATACACGGTGCGACTGACTGTAAGCGGATGTGCAGCCTCGCCGATCACGAGAAAGCGGCCGTCCTTGTGCAGCCAGTCTTCGAGATGCGGCTGGTCGATGATGGGCACCGCTATCACGTTATGGGCCATTTCCGCCAGCTTGCGCAACCTGCATTAGACGAATAAGACAAGCACGGACACTGCATTAACACGGGCAGACGCACCGCAGCTCGCACGGCCCCAATGCGCCAATAAGTTCCTGCTTGTCGACAGTAGAGACGGGAAACGGGTAGTCGTTGTCCCGCGCGAATACCTGCAAGCAATACTCATTGCTCCTCTTCGACCTCTCGATCAGCGGTCTCAGCGACTTCTAGACGTGAGCGCACGCACCGTGGCGAACCCTGACGCACCGCGGCCACCACCAAACCAGAGTATGAACTTACTGTACTGCTGATGGCGCATCAATACACGAACTCGCAGTCATCTACGCAGCCTTACATTGTCTGTTAGCATGCTCCTCAAGTCTGGGTCCGCCATCATGGGCTCTCGCGCGATTAATGCGCTAGGTAGATACCCCGTCATCAGCAATGGACCAAGGCCCGCACATGTCAATACACTTACTTGAACAGTACCAGTTTTTTTCTGGTCATCCTGTCCGCATCGCCTAGCATTGTTGCGCGAGATATCGAGCAAAGGCCGTCGGCGCCAATCAAAACGTCAGCGTAGAGTTTCTCGCCAGACGCAAGCGTTACGCAAGGTTTGGCGGCTTCAGGCGACAGGGATTCTACCATCACTTTCGTGCGAATTTTGGCTCCAAATTTCAGTGCCGATTCATATAGGAGTTTGCGGAAGTCTGCAAACTGGAGACGGCCCCGTTATAACCATGTGGTAATGTAATGTGCAGACGACGTACGTGCATCTGTACGAACTCACCCACCCCGCCGACTTCGAATCCCTCTCCCCATCCTCCAGATAAGGCGACCTTGCCTGTGTCATCTGACGAAATGCGCTCGATCTGATATCAGTATATACGGGCACACAGATGAAGTAGATACTCACAACGAGTGAGGGCCATATGTTGACCGACCATGCTGATCTTTCTAAAATCTTCCTCTAGACCCCACTGGTAGAACACTTTGATCATGTTGGGAGCGAGTCTGCAGCCGCCCCCATAATTTCGCTGTATCTCGTGGGGTTGAAACCGTTTGAGTTACACTGGCTATATGCACCGGAGGTACATGCCCCTACCTCTTGGAAGTTGTCTTCCTTCTCCAGCACCGTTACTCGATGTCCTACCCTGCTCAGTGCACAGGCAGCAGTCAGGCCGGCTACGCCAGCGCCGACAATGATAAATTCAATCGGCAGGAATTGAGGTGGCTGGGCAAGCGGTCAATGCGAAGGACCTCATAACGAGATGGAAGACTGGACGCACCATGATGAGTCGTGTGAAGAGTCGTATCGTGCAACCCTTTCAGTCACTTTAGCCTTTAAAGATGGTCCAAGGCGGAGTCGAGATGGACGAGGGGGGCACCAACACAGGGCACGAATTTACGGCGTGAAACGTCCACAGCCCTATGGCAATAGGGGCGAGGTGGGTCACGCTGGCAGCATGTCAAGACCCCAAACTGCGAATTTCGAGCTAATGAAGTGCCGGACGCGAACAGCAGGCCGCGCATCAGAGAACCGGCAGAGGACAAAGGCGGTTACATTGAGTTACATTAGAACACTTGTTTGCCGGGAGCAATTTTTCGGCGCCGGCATTCGGGCTTGGAGGAGCACCCACCGCTCCTAACAATCCTCCGAGAGGAAATGCGAGCGAATAGCCCAACGAGTGCAGGGCGCGTGATGCGGATATGGTGACATACGTTCGAAGAGAGCCCCTGTCCAGCGGACTTGGCCGTTGTGAACGCGATAACATGGCCCGACTTAGTAGTGGCCAGTGCGGTGTCCTTCGCATCTCATATCGAACTGGGCGCAGCAGACCGTGGTCGAGCTCCTGCAATGATGGTCAGGCTGTCGCGCGCCGGTTCAGCAGAGGTCCTACGTGCACTCACAGACGATGATGGTGGTACGCGGGAGCGACGGGTCCGCACTGAGCGCGGTGCGCCCCCCGTCGTGATCGGCCACCCGCCTTTCTGCCACACTCGTGCGGATATTCGGCGATGCGGCAGTATGCACCCCCAATCGACCTGCCGCCGATATGATGACATATGGCGCGACACTCATAGGCTCCCTATCCCTGGTTCTGAAGATCTGATCCTTGGCAGTCCAACATGTGTTCTGGGCAGCCCAAGCCGGGGTATGCGTCGCACCGCTGGTTTTTTGTGATGCTGCTCTGAGCTCGCTGCAAAGCTGCTTTAATTAATGAAACTGTGAAAGCGTCCGCACCGCTCGCAGACGCCCCGTAGTCGGTCTTCCACCAGGACCAGTCCTGTCTGAAATCCATCTGGATCGCCTGTTGGATCGGAATGAAGCAGCATCAGCATCATAAAACACCAGATGCGTCTCTCGACACTCGATTCCCCAGGCTCGTACCCAGCCGCCTTGACTTTTGCGGAAGCAGCTCCTCCGTTAGAACACGTTCTTCGTTTTCGCATTCACAATCTCCTTTACTCAAGAGGCATCAGCAAAAACGGTAGGAACGCGTCCTAAGTCCGACTGGGCTGCGAGTCTATCGATTTCCTCGTCGTTCGGCATGATTCTGATTTGTCACCACCACCGATTGATCTCAGGAACGTCGCCTCTTATATCATGCCTCTTGCTGGACTTACCATGGTTCCAGACCTGGGCCTCAACCACTACCTGCAGCCCTTATCTGTTCAGCGGCAGCGAAAATCTTCACCCTCGAATTTACACTGAATTTATCTTTATATTCACGAAGCGGCGGGTGAGTGAATAATACTGGATCAGTGATTTTTACGTACCAAATTCCACTGCACGGTGCCCATGCAGCGATAACGTCCGCAGCAGTACTTACGTGCTTTCCCCAATTGTCAAAGCACCCCGGTATGTATTTTCTCGCACCATATACGCTCTCCTCATACTGCATTTAAGAGCGCGGAACACACGAGTCTCATCAGCGGATAAGTTCATACAGATGAGGGTCTCAGGATCCCCAATTGCAATGATGACTTGTCTCTTTGTGGGAGAGATGATTGACGACTACACGGCATCAGGGCTGTGTAGCGCTTATTGTACTGGCGTTAAAGACCAACAATGAGGATGGAGAACTTTGACACGTTTGATCCCGTTCCCTACTCTCCGAGCGCTATGTCAATGGTGCATATATCCGTCACACAATCCGATTTTGGGGTCCATGAGCCATTGGGAGGTGCATCACTGCAGCAGGAGACTACGGCTGCGAATATTTCTAGTGAGTGCGCTCAACATCGTCTTTTGACGTGCGTCAAACGTCAAGTATAGGCGACGATACACATCTTGCCGTCCGCAGCTTTGGGGTGCGGCTCCCTGTAGAAGTCTGGGAGCAGATAATCGACCACCTCGTTGCAGGTTGGTTCGAATACGAAACGCACACCCTATGGACATACGGAACAGTCTGCAAGGCCTGGTATACGCGATGCAGTTTCTACACGCGGCAGGCCATTGGGTTCCATGATAACACCCGAAAACAAGTGTACCGTCTCGTCAAAATAATGGGCGGTGATGAGAGTCGCCGAAATTCCGTAAAAACGGTGACAATCTGGAAGACCATCGACGTCTTGGGTCCATTCTCTGCGTGCATGGCACAGAAGCTGCCTCGCGTGGAAACTCTCTGTCTCCGGCGGTGCGACTGGAAGCCCGGGCAGCTTCACCCCCAAATATTCTTTCATATCCGCGCAGCGTTCGCCTCCGTCATCCGTCTCGTGCTCGGCGACGTCTCCTTCCCCTCCGTCAGCGTCTTCGGACGCCTCGTGTGTGCGCTTCCCTGTCTCTCCTCGCTCGAATGCTCCCTGCTAGAATTCAAAGTCCCTGTGTTCGCGCCGGGCGCTGTCCGTCCGCGCGATGGACTCGCGCTGACTAACATTGATCTCTGGGAGTGTGATGAAGTGATGGATTTTCTCGTCGCGACCTCGATCGCAACCGGGCTCCACCACGTTCGGCTACTTCTTGACGATTTAGACCAAAGTACCGCCTGCCAGAGGTTAGTGAGCGCTGCAGGGGCGTCGCTCTCCTCCCTGTACATTCGTCCCCCACAAGACGCGGTCGCGTGGAGTGGTGCGCTGCATCTCTTTAAATTCCTAACGCATCGACGTCTGCTGATTTCCGGTCCTCCCAGATTTTCCTCTAGACCTCGGGCTCTGCACATCCCTCACCTCTCTGACAGTTCAGCTCCGCATCCGGGACCTGGCCTGGCTAGTTGCTGTCATATCCAAGACACCATCGTCCAAGCTCCGTGAGATCGAAATCAAGGTTCGCCGGTACAATCTCGATGACGTTCCGCCAGAGGTTCACTACGGCATGCTCGACGAACGCAACTGTGCTGAGCTCGACGCGATTTTGTCCGGATCTCAGTACGGCGCGCTCAAGACAGTCACTTTCATGTTCCAAGCCTTCGTCGAGCGTACAGAGCTCGCCCGTGTCCCGGATCGGCACTCCTGGACAAGGATGCTCGCGTCCAGACTTCCGAGACTGCATGCACGAGGTGTCCTCCGGTGAGTAGACGAGCTGAGCTCGGTTAGTCGCCACAGGCTGATTGTCTGCACTCAATCATCTAGACCCGCGGTGACCGTCGAGATCATGGAAAGTGGGTGACCAATGACCCGTCTTGAGAGACCGGCGTGTGTGTGCCTGCTTATCCTTCCTATATGCTGCTTTTAAGCTAAGATAATCAATCGTAGGATCTCATCATTGCTCGCCAGGGATTCTGCGGATTGGCTATGGTCCCCGATCAGTCTGCTTCTCTTCAGCAATGTTCATCTTGGTTCGGATCTGCTGCATCACCTATGACCGCGCGGAAAGCATTACATCCTGATGAGAACGACGTCGTGTGGATCGCTATGCACCTTGGAAGCAACTGCCCGGTTGCAGTCCGTCCATCGTCAATTGATCCGTCCCGCTTTTAGAGCGAGTGGTTATACACTTTATAAGGAGGAACAGACACCGCCATATATCATGATCGAGATTCACCAGCAATTTTGCTTGGACATCGTGGACCGTTGCTCTCAGCGACTGACTGGGACGAGCATTCTTGACCGTACGCATCATGGCGAGCGACCTCTGGTTTACTCAACCCTGTCACGACTAGGGTCCCTGACCATTCTACATTCTTTGGTTGCATGGCTGGTAGGTATCTTTCTGAGACTCGGAGGCTGCTGCACTTGGTCGGATCGTATTGTCCAATATTACTCGTTTTGTCATTAAACCCAGGTCCGGTGCAGTTCTGTAGGGCTTTGACG
The DNA here is from genome assembly GCF_000313525.1 of Fibroporia radiculosa. Lineage (NCBI taxonomy): Eukaryota > Fungi > Basidiomycota > Agaricomycetes > Polyporales > Fibroporiaceae > Fibroporia > Fibroporia radiculosa. The sequence goes on along the minus strand of NW_012133520.1, from coordinate 29,434 downwards.
ATGCTTTCTCGTTGTATTTGTCGGCGCTGGCAAGGACTCCATGCGACAGAATTCAGGGATAGATCATCACTTTTATTGATTTAATTTGAATCATTCTAGCAGTCGGACAGTTGCTGAACGCACACGATTTAGTTCCCTATATCATTGCTGTTGTCAAGTAACCATTGAATCCGGACATGTAGGTGCGTTGTCTGGCTCGCACAGTAATGTATATATCCAGTCTCGCACAGGGTAGAAACGTTGCCAGTGGCTGAGTTTCACCAGCCAGCTTTCCCTTGCAGACAACGTGGACCATTACTCTCACTTATTGATTCTTCTATATACGATGGCATGAGCATTTTGACCCTACGCTCGCCCGGTCGAGGCTATGGCCCCTAGCGTTCTACACTTTCTGCATTACTGACCAGTAAATCTGTGCAGTGTGTACGTACCGTGTCTGAGCTCGAGGCTGTAGCACTTGATTTGATTGTATTGTCTACTTGTTTGACAATCAACAAAAGCTTTGTCGTCGTATTCATCGGTGTCGAGGTATCTCGAGGGTCTCTCCATCGCCTCGCCCGGTTTACTCGATCTGAACTTATGGTAGAGACCACACTCGCCGCTCAGTACTTAGGCCTGAGGCCTGAGGCTCCTAGCACTCATATTGCTATCAGAGTTTGATCGGAGTGTTTACATCGTGCCCATACTTAGGAATTGCGAGGTTTGCGGCCGATAGCCGCTAGGGCTCATAGTAAGACTCCCAATCGCATTGCTGCCCTCGCCCTCTCTGTGCTGACTCCACAGTCTATATGGCTACATCATGCATATCCATCAACTCGTCCTTTTCCGAGCACGAGAAGCATTCCAATGATGAACCGGGTGAGCAGCAGGAGACTCATTCCCCAATCCCGGGCGAGGGTGAGTATTATGAGTGAATATGATTCTACTGATTATACACGACCACACAGATAGTCAAAATACAAAATCATACGAGATCACATGTGGAGTAGATGGCAGCCATGCAGAGTCGCAACCACCGCGCATTAAGATCTCCGTCGGGGCACTAATACAACTTCCAGTCGAAATATGGGAACACATAATCGATCATCTAGACCCACTCGATCTAGTAGGAGAGGATATGTGGACATACGGACAAGTTTGCCGGGCGTGGTACCATCGCACTCGCTTCCATGCTCTGCGACGTGTTTCATTTGACAACAAGAAAGCCGTTTACAATATCGTGAAGATGATGGAGCGCAAAGAACATTTCAGAAATGCCGTGAGGCGCGTCTCCATACACAATAATATTGAAGTACTCGGGACATTTTCAGCGTGTCTGGCGGGAAGACTACCAAAGGTCGATGGGCTCGTAATCTCGAACTGTGAATGGTCTCCAGGACGGCTTCATCCACACATCTTCCTGCATGTCAGCGCTACGTTCGAGACCGTCACTAATATCCTCCTTTCTGACATCGTATTTCCGACGGTAGCCGTGTTTGGGCGGTTCATTTGCTCACTCCCCCAATTGCTGTCGCTCACATGCATAGATGTAAACTTCAAAAGACCAGGATTCAGGCCGGGGTTTATTCGTTCAACTGGGCGTCCATCACTTACTTCCTTAAATATTCTGAATGGAGGAAGCGATATAAGTCAGGAGTATGCGGCAACTAAAGACATATTTGAATTTATTGTCTCGGCCTCGGTGGCCACTCATCTACAGCACATCATGCTGTTGGTCGAATGCGAGCCGCCGCTTGATCTTAGCACCTTTCAAAGATTGCTTGACTCTGCCGCAGTATCGCTCTCATCAATCACCGTCCTTTCAATGCCATTGCTATCAACTGCTGTCTCGCCCCCTGACCGTAAGTGGAGCACTAGGGCACGAGCAATGCTATATTTACGCCTCTATTTGCCAGTTCTAACTGTGGACTTCTCTGCCGCTATCAACTTGGAGACATTGACCCTGTGGCTTGACCGTCGTCCTCTTGGACAGGCAGACATGTGGCTTGCTCACGCTCCGCCATCAAAACTTCGTGAAGTGAAGATTATTTACTTCAGAGATAAAGCTGAAGACGAGTTAATCGACATGCTATCTGACGACGATCACACCGTTGCCTGTGCACAGGTTGACCAACTTCTATCTTCTCGACTTCAATATAAGGTTTTGAACAAAGTATCATTTGAGCTGGTTATAGGACTGAACGCAGGACATATCGAGAAAATCCCCTCCGAGCACATTTGGCGAGAGTTTTTCTCGTCCAGACTGCTGAAAATACGAGAGCGTGGAATTCTCCAGTACGTGGCATATATATAGCAGGTGGACATCCAATGACTGCGCGCTTTGCGTATGGCATAAGGACTCCAGTTATTATAGGTAGCGCTATTCACATGCTGTTTCCTGACCTCACTACAATGGTTCATGACGATGATGTAGGTTTAGTGCCTGGCAATTCTCTGGTTAACTTATAATAACTCACATTTGTGTGTCTATGTAGTCATCGTAGCTGGAGTAAGGCCGACCCCTCAATGGCATACTTATCAATGTACATTCGCCACCATTTGCACAGTAAAATATGTAGCCAGTTTTGGGCAGGATCAAAATGTTGCACGCAGACATTTGTGTATAGTTCCTTCAAGCTGATTAGTGGGTGTTACTTAAATTTCAAGTTTCAAAGCCACGACAACGGTATCCTCCTGTCAGCAACGCACACGTCGTTCGTGGACCCAGTTGTTGGTAATATGTAGTGGCAATTCTTAGAAATGATACCGGATCCTCGCTCGTATTGGCAGCCTGATTCGCTGCTGGTTCCGAACCTAACCTCGTCATGAATACAAGTAAAATTCATTTTCAGGCACGCGTAGTGAATGGTTTCCTAGTTTGTTGCTTAAGATCGTTGAAGGGCTTTACCTGACCTTCGGGATCTCCGGCATGTGAACGAATCCGATCATTCTAGAATACCGCGAATATATTATATATAGCTTCGTGCGTTTGATGCACCTATGGAAGTTCTATGCTTACTGGAGTTCTGTTTTAGTGGCAGGAATTAGCCAAGCGAAGGAGAATCAATTTTGCACTCACCGAACAATCCCTTGTGCGTGCAACTTAGGAAATCGTGATACAATGTGCTGTTGCCACCCTTTCTCTTCCGGTACCTGCCTGAGCCACCACTGCGAGCCCTGGGACCAGTCACGGTAGCACATAATCCGTAATTGAAAGGTAATGACACGGAGTTTAGTAAACCGAAGCCCACACAGGACATCATCGATTGGCTTTCCAAAATCTCCGCTGAGAACATCATATAGGGTGCTGATAACGTCACGGAACTGGCGCGTTTCAAATGCAACCGTCTCAGTAAATGTTATAGTTATTTGCTGAAGCATCGAAGGCAATGTTTCGGCAAAGAGAGAAACTAGCCAGTCAGATTGCCTTGATAGGTGTGCACTATCCAAGTCGAGCAATAGCATTTGTATGTTGCTGCAACGCTTGAGGTTCAACGGGAATTCTTGACAGTGGCATAAGCGCATGCGGGGCAATACAGTTAACATGCGACGTACCCTTCGAACGCATCACATCTCGGTCAGGGCGAATGTGGATACTCATTAGTGATTCGCCGACTGCTTCCAAAAGCCGCTGGATAGACCCACTCAGCTCTGCGTGGCGATAATCGAGCAATTCGACATGTTTGACGGTCGAAATGATGGGTGATTCCACCAAGAATTTGACAACGTCATAACAATATCGGAGACTGAGGGATAAAAGATGTCCACCCTCTGGAGGTAGGAAGGCAGGTCGTTTCTGTACGTCTTTGAACCCCACCCAGGCGCACGCAAGGTGGGTAAGGGAGCGTAGAGCGTAGATGAGCCGCTGAAAAATCATTGCAGAAGGAAAGGTGACACAAAAGAGTTTGAGGCTGGTGACCGAGCCAAACGTGGCACTTATGTGGAGGAAAACTTGATTGTGCAACAGCGCGGGGACCCATTCAATATAGCGTGCAGACCGGTCTTGAACGATAAGCTCTTCAACTACGAGCAGCTTCCCCGCCATTCGCATAGCGAACACTCCGAGAAGGCCGATTGTGCCGTTGAGAGTTACGGTCTTCACATTGTCGCGCATCCTGGGACACTCGTCCAGTAAATTTGCTACCCTGTAGACGAGCTGCCTGTGTTCGAGCTGGACGTTCTGGCGGAGGTGAAAGGCAGATCGCGGGTACCATCCCCGGCACACCCTGGCACATCTCCTTAGCACTCCCGGGCCATCGACTTCAATGGATAATGCCAAACGGTCGATCACCTTCTCCCAGAGTTCTATCGGGAGAGGTGTCGAGAATGACCCCACTCTGCGCCATCTGGTATCGACATTGACCACGGTACTAGCTAAGGATCATCGTACGCCATTGTGATCAGCTTCTGGAGATATCGCACTGGTGGAAGCTGCACTCACGGATTTCAGGCTGAGATCTACCAACTGGACGTGTTCGTCGGGACAGCCATTTAGAGTGCCATCGATGCAATACCACCTTCAAGGAGAACCAAAAGGTCATACGACTCCTCGTCGATGTTGAGATTTGGGTGCGTTTGTCACTCTGGAAGGTGTGAAAGCAGAATGATGATCGACATAGTGCTAAGTACTAAAAAGTACGTGACCACCAACTGACCACCAATGGTGACCGAGTTTTGCCGACTGAAGCCTTTTTGCCTTTCGACATCTACCTCGTCCGCTCTTCTCATCCACGACTCTGCTGTGTACGTGGGCTTCCACATGCTCACTACAAACACTGAAACAGCTCTGCAAGCTACCTCAGACCGGTCACGGTGTAACCCTCTCATGGTCACAGGTCAGAGTCTCACTATGTAGTAGTGATTATGCGACCTGCTGATAGATCTTTCAGTACACGTCCAGGTCCTGGTACGGGCGCACTTCCATTCGGTTTGTCAATTATCGCAAGTTCAGGACCATACTTGCTATATGTTGTGCAGGGCTTCCTCACTCTGTTTGGCAAGACGCTGTCGGTGCCAAGGGCATGGCACAGACTACAGTCACCTTTAAGTTCTGTTCAATCCTCCAGTATTGTCAGTACACTAGCCGCTAACTGCATGCAGTGACACTAACAGCGCAATCAACAGACGCGTGTGATTTGGCATTGTTCAGTACTAGCGCGATTTGCTGTGAGTTGAAGTGACGGCCGGGGCTCGCAGATTCCAATCGCATTGCTGCTCCTGCTCTTTCTTCATTGATCCTACTATCTACATTGGATGGCTTTACCATCTGTGCCCGCCAACTCGTCTGTTTCCGAGCACGAGAAGCTTTCGAAAGATGGACCGGACAAGCAGCAATTTGAAGGGACTCATTCTCTGGTCCCGGGTGAGAGTGAGTGCCATGACTATATATAATTCTAACGTCTTTACGTGACCATACAGATAGCCGAGAAATGCAATCGGTCGAGCTGGCATTCGGGGTGACTGCCGAACCTGTAGGGCCGCAATCACCACACTTTGAGACCTCCACCAGAATACCGATGCAGCTTCCAGTCGAAATATGGGAGCGCATTATCGATCACTTGGAGCTGTATTGTCCAGATATGTGGCCATACGGATCAGTCTGCTGGGCATGGTACCATCGCACTCGCTTCTACGCTCTGCAGCGTGTTTCGCTTTACAACAAGAAAGCCGTCTACAGCCTTGTGAAGATGATGGAGCGCAGGGAAAATTTCAGAAGTGCCGTGAAGCACGTATCTATCCACGATAAGATCGATGTACTCGGGACGTTTTCAATATGCCTGGCGGAGAAACTACCAAATGTAGAGGTACTCAGGATCTTCAAATGCGAATGGTCTCCAGGATGGCTTCATCCTCACATCTTCATGCATGTTAGTGCAACATTCCAGACCGTCACCACACTCCTTTACGATATCGCATTTCCGACCACAGCCGTGTTTGGGCGGCTGATTTGCTCTCTCCCTCAATTGTCATCGCTCAATTGCATGAACGTCAGATTCAAGAAACCGGGCTTCACACCTGGTTTTGTCCGTTCAGTTGGGCGTCCGTCACTTACTTCCCTTGATCTCTTGAACGGGGGAAGTATTGGAAGTCATGAGTACGCAGCAATAGAGGACATACTTGCATTTGCTATCTCGACTTCTATAGTCTCCCGTTTACGGCACATTGGGCTGTATGGACGCGAGTCGCTCGACATTGTCCCCTCTCAACAACTGCTCGACTTTGCCGGGGCATCGCTCACGTCAGTCTCCATTTTTTCAAAGTTGTCATCAACCGATCCCTCTTCTCCCAATTGTAAGTGGAATTCTGAGATACGAGCGATGTCAATATCAATGATACTATTTACTAGTTTTGACCTTTGACTTCTCCGCCGCAATCAACCTGGAAACCCTTACCTTGCATCTTGAAATACATAGTCTTATATTGACAGCCATATCTCTTGCTCGAGCTTTGCCACCCAAACTTCGTGAAGTGAAGATTGTTCATTTCAGAGTCAAAACTGAAGATGTATTGATTGACCAATTATCTGATAATGATCATATCGCTGTCTTGATACGAATCGATCGACTTCTGTCTGGACCTCAATACAAGCGTTTGGACAGAGTTATAGTTCAACTATGCGTAGCTAGATCTGCAAAAAATATCGAGGAGGTTCCCTCGGAGCGCATCTGGCGGGAAGTGGTGTCATCCAGGTTGCCAAAATTACGGGATAGTGGAATTCTCCGGTAAGCAGCTTAGATACCTCGATCAGACTTCTAATACTTAGGAGCCCTACGAACTCCACAGGACTTCGGTCATCATAGGCAGCCCTGTCTACATGCTGTTTCCTGACTTTATTATATGACTGTAGTTGATTCTCTGGGCGAATCGTGGTATCTCGCATTTTTGGCAATTCTTAGAAGGCATACAGTAATTGCCTTCAATTGAAAGCTCATCCCATATAACGATTGTCAGACTCATTCAGATCAAGAATCTTCGATAGGACATATAACGTCTGCTGATGACCCGTCCATCTCTTCCTCATCTCTCAGCACCATCTCTGCCTACCTACCGGCTCCTGAAGAATGAGCAACTCTAGCGCACGCTGCATTCAGAGAGATATACCACGCGGACGGTAACGGGGCATCCGGAATACGGGGTTCGAATGTGACGGTCATTGGGATCCCAGGCTCGATCTGAAAGTGTACCTGCACTTTGTAACGAACAGGAGTTGTCTGAAATCCACAACCATGAGATGACGTCGTGGATCAATCTGATTCACTCACCATAGCCTCCAAGCACATACGCAGGGAGTAGAATGCCATGCGAAAGCTGAACTCGAGGTCATGACATTCTCCACGCGGAGAATTAAATCGCTGTTCAGGTCTTCATACATCCAAACTCTGGCAAATTGCCCGTACAGAACCAGCATAATGTTGCTCAAGATGTCAACTATAGCGTAAAGCGCTCACATTGATGTTGTCGGACAAAGGTAATTGACCGAACGTGTGCAATTTTAGGATAAGCTACGAGCTTGTTCTCAGTACGTGAAGTCTGCTCTCGCACAAGGGGCAGACAATTTATCAACCGACGCCCTGGTCCAAACTTTTGATGTAACGAAGTGTCAATCATCACGAGCCAGAACATGGTGGGACGAAAACCGGAGTAGCGATCACGAGAGACAAGACTTACCAATTTCTTGGATTCACCGACTTTAAGCAAAGGCCGCCGAGGGAGAAATAGCAGTTGTTCTTGCATTGCATCGAAAGATAGTCTGGAAGGGTAAATGGACACTGGCAGTGTGTTTCCCTTTAGTTCTATAATGAAGGGTGCAGTCGGCAAGGCCAGAAAGTAACGAGACAGCACGCTACTTACAGACGCGAATGAATCGGTCAAGCAAGTTCAAAAGGGTTTGCTCGTTTGAACAAGAACACATTGACGTTGCGAGATCCATGATATTATCCTCATCTAGCTCGAGAAGTAGATAGCCCCAAAATTGAGCGGCGGTCGCAGGATGAAGGAAGTCGGGGCCTTTGTCTCGTAGTGCCACATCCAATCTGACAAGTGAGGAGGCATCCAGATCAACTGTAGATATATTCTGCTCCAGGACGAAACACTTCTGGTAAGCATCACAACGGCTTCCAGAAGGGTAGGAGTTTGGGTGTTCTAAGAGGAAAGACATTCGTCGCATGGTAAAAGGTGAGTCGAGGTCATGGGCAGTCCGTCGTGGAGCACAGAAAAAAGCTGAGTCGCGCACGCAACCCAAGGTTTGCGAAAGCGCTATCAGGTGCTAAGTACGCGATGGATTCGCTGTCGCGACGAATATGATTTCTCGTCAATCAGTGGATCCGGACGAACTGCACCAGCTCCGGGTTACAACTTGCGTCCAATCTCGTCAACGTTGTTACCTGTTGGATAGTATCGTTCAGGACTTGATGAGGAAATGAAAAATATGGACTCACGAAGCAGCGGAGTGGGTCGCCCATGGACTCGGCCCTCAACTCATCTAGGAAGAGTACGATGACACACACACATACGACTGAGATGTCAACGAGATCGATAGTGCAGCAACTTTATGGAGTGAGAGGTAATGTCAGTACAACGCAGAGCGTACAGGTCTACTGTAATGTCGGATATGTAAATCAGAGAGCGATATGCAGGATGCAAGCAGGGATGAGGGTGCGTATATACTGGGGCGCGGACTTGTTCTTTGCAGTGCGCCAAGCCCACAAAGACGAAAGCAAAAGTAACAGAAGGCGGCGGGCTATATGACGACGCACCGCCGGACCTTGACCATCTTGCCCCACTTGTTACGCATGCTCTCTTTGAGCGCGAGCGTGAAAACCTCCTTCACACCCGTCCCCAACTTTGCCGAACACTCGATGTACTTCGCGCCTATCTCGCGCGCGACGCTCATTCCCTGGTCAGATGCGACGGGTGTCAAGCCCTGTGCACTCAGCATCCGCTTCGTCTGCTCATCCCTCCGTAGGTCCGTCTTCGTGCCAACGAGGATGATTGGGACACCCTCACAGAAATGTGCAACCTCTGGGTACCACTAGTAGTAAAGAAAATGGATGAAACAGGTGAACGGCCATAGGTCGGAATGGAGAGCAGTACACACCTTGTCCTGAACATTCATAAGACTAACAGGAAAGTCGACGGAGAAGACGATGAGGATGACGTCGCTCTCAGGATAACTAAGTGGTCGCAGCCGATCGTATTCCTCTTGTCCTGCGGTGTCCCAGAGCGCAAGCTCAACCAGCTTACCGTCGAATGAAACCAGAGTCACATAGTTCTCAAACACGGTCGGGATATACGCCTATGAGATTTAAATGGTATAAGAGTGCAAAGTCAGTCGTGAATGTCCTCATCCTCATCGGAAAACATACCTCCGGGAAGCGGTTCTCAGCATAGACGATGAGTAGGCATGTCTTGCCACAGCCACCTGGGGTTCGCCAACGAATCAGGAAGACACATAGGTTATCCACAGAGAGAACACAGCAGACCATCGCCAACAACGACTAGTTTCCGCTTAATATCTGGTCTTCGTGGAGGTAACGACGGTTGCTCAGACATGAGAGGACGCTGTAATGTATTCATTTGCGACTCGTGTATTGAAAACCAGGCGACTTACAGCTACTTTTCGGGATGGACTTACTGAGGGATAGACGAATGAGTGAGAGCACGTAGACTGCAGGGACCAGCCAGGACGCGAAGGAATGGCGAGATGAAGGACAATGAAAGGCGAACTGGCCGTGTATGGCTCACGTGCTCGCGCACCGACGTCGGGCCCGGAGGCGGGATTTACTCAACTCGGACTTAGATTCTGCACTCATCGCTACTCACCATCATACGGACGGTACCTCGACGGGACTTGCTCAAAACGACTTGCAACTGGCCGCTGACAAGGTGCAACGCTGGACTTTACGTTCGGTCAGCGCTTGTCAACAGCCTGAGCCAGGGCACACTCTGCAGTTGCACCATATCTCAACTTAATCCTAAGTTTGAGGTGAGCATTTCGACTTCAAGTCTCTATATGGGTTCCATAACTGCACCTCATCCATCTTTTGACCATTCTCTCCGGAAAGTCATCCTCGGTCAACGCGGCTTGAGATGACGGTCGAGCCCGGATCTAGTGCAACGGGGCAAAATGGTGCATCGACATCCGACACACCACGAAAAAATCCTCACACCATAGCGACGCTCCCAGAAATCCTCTCATGTCTGAGCTTTCTCCAATCTGAAGAGGCCGAGGTATCCTCGTCTCTCACAGAAATACTTTCCGCGCGCGAGCCCATAGTAGACTCGCTCTCTCGTCTGCAGGGGCTCATGCCAAAACTAGACGAACTGCAATTGGATGCGCACCAATTTGACAGGACCGTGTCGGTTACAGCCAAAACTGCAGACCACGTAGGCGGGCGAGTGCGATCGCTAGACGAGGAGATGCGCAGGGTGAGAGAGGCAGCAGAACGAGTGGGGCAGGTAATGGAACTCAAGGTCCGTATCTCTCCTTTCTCTTTATTTATCTACCTTCACATGCGCGCAGTCATCACTCGCAGAGCTACAGTCATCGATGGAGAGCAAAGACTGGGAATCTGCTACACGACACTGTGCACGGGCCATGGCCCTTCCAGCGGAGGTCGTCGCCGGCGCATTCGCAGAGATGGCAGTTGTACGTCGTTCCCTCCCCCGCTCACCGCCGGCTCTCACAGACTGAACGCAGCCTACTTCAGAGAGCCACCTTCCTCCAGCACAGACGCTACAAGCTGCACGTGAAGAGCTACTGGCGATCTTTCGTCAAGAATTCGACCGTGCGTCACAGTCGAGAGACGCCGCTGCGACAAGTCGCTTCTTTAAGCTCTTCCCGGCCATTGGGTGGGAGGTAGAGGGTTTACAGGCGTACGCCGCATTCGTCGTCGATCTCGTGAAAGTGCGAGCGCCCGCATCCGCAAAGAGTAATTGTTCCGCTCCGTAGTAGGATCACTACTGACGTATTCGCAGCTTCCTCGCCGCTGTACTATGTTACGGCCCTCACGGCACTTTTTGAGAGTATTGCAATGATAGTCGACCAGCATCAACCAATTGTGGACAAGTATTATGGACCGGGAAAGATGACGCCTGTTCTGGAACGTCTACTGCTTGAGTCTGATCGTGTCGTGAAAGATCTGCTCGAGGGCTGGGAGGAGGAGCGTGCTATGAAGCGCAAGGTGCGTAGTATTGAAGGATTCGGTGACAGCCATGTTAATCGGGTCGAAGATCTCGGACACGGCGAGCCACCCGCCAAGCGGTGCAGGTCCTGCAGCAATACGCAGACAAACTGTGGGTGAGGAAGAAGACCCGGTGGATCCGCGTGACATTGACCGAGTGCTAACCGAGGCCGCTGGCATGGGTGGGAGATGGAGCCTCTTCCGTAGATTCATGTACGACCGACTAAAGGTTCACATCACACGAAAGTGTTTGCTTCTTAGCCGCAAGCGCTGACAGGAATGCTTACAGGAAGAGTTCTCTGATAGCGAGGACGACGAAGAGGATCGCCCGCCCGCATCTCCACGGCCGAAACCGGAAAGAAACCAGAAGGTAGACGAGGACGCTGGTACACTTCCGGGTGGTATTCAAGCCGTCGAATCGTGCGCGTCACGACAGCTCATGGAAGACATGCTCACAAACTATTACGTGCCACTCGAGACGTGGTACACCCGGACTATCATTGACAAGGTACGCATTCGTATCCGCCGCCAGTTGCGCATATATCAGTCTTCGACCCCTTATAACGGTTTTCAGGCTCATCGATTGTCAAATTCGGATATGTTCCAATCACCAGCAATGACGACCACGCCAGATGACGTATTCTATATGTTGAAGGTAGTCTTGTCTCGATTGCTATCGTGTGGTTCGATGGCGGCGGTGAAAACGACTGCCGAGCAGCTCCGGGAGGTGCTAGATAAGGAATACACAAGTGTGATCAGGAGAAAAATGGACGACGTGTACCGCACAGCTGGGGTTGGCGGCGGCTCAAGGGGAGAGAAGGTGGAGCGAGAGAACCGCCAGGCATTTATTGTACGTCTTACCACAAGTTTCCGATATGCGAAATGACAAGATTGTGATACACAGATCCTCTTAAATGACCTGGATATATCTTCGTCGCATATGGAGCGATTGGTTAAGGAAATTGCTGCTTCTACATTGGTAGCGCAATACTTCTTGGATACAGAGCAGGAGACAGTCAAGTCCAGCGTGCTCTCCTTCAACAGTCTAGTGCCCAAATTCCGATCTGCTCTCAGGGTACGCACGCACTCGAATTCCCACGCGCTTTGAATTCCACTTCTATTTCTGTTGTAGGCTGGGGTAGAGCAATTGTTTAACCAGCTCATGCGACCAAAGTTGCGCACATTCATTCAAGATGTATACAAGGATGTATCATACATTCTCGACGAGGACAGTTACGCTACCGCTGAGTACAATGACGCCGTGCGGAAGCGTTTCATCAAGGCATGGGAGGCACTCGTCGAGGGATACAAGGTTAGTCCCCGCTTACATTTGCAGGTGTTGACGCTAAACGAGGTTGTTGTGTACAGGAGATATTTACAGAAAACAACTTCCGCCTGTTCTTCGGTCTTGCTCTTGACGTCCTGATTCGACCATGGGAACGCTTCGTTGTAACACTGAAATATAACGAGGTCCGGTTTCAAGCTTTCTTTTCTAAATTGACTGAGTCTAATACCCACTAAAGCTCGGCGCGGTGCGCTTCGACCACGACTTGCGTTCGATCACATCATACCTCTCATCACAGACCGCATTCGGCGACGTGCGCGGGAAGTTTGTCCGCATACAACAGATATCCATCTTGCTGAACCTGGATTCGGTAAGTCTGTGTATTTCGGGATTCTGCGTTGCCAATGATCATCATATAATAGGAGGAGGATGTCGATGAGTTTTACAACGGTTCAGGGATTACATGGCAGTTGAATGAGCAGGAGGCGCGCGCAATTGCTGGGTTGAGAACATGAATCATCTTCCTGCACCTTTTCTGGCTGTCATTGACAATCAACTTGCACACAATGCCGAATAGCCTATATACCCTGACGCCAAAAAAATACACTTGTCGGCACGGAAATTTTGTTCTTTGAAGACGGGCTGCAATAACCATAGTTGTCGTGGACGTGACTTACGGTGAGACTTTGCTCGTGCTATGGATATGGACCTCCCCGCGAGGTCAGAAAGCTCAACTGGGAGGTAATTTTACCAAAAATCAATCGTGCTATCCTAAGGTGCAGCTCCTGTAGGGGTCGACACCGTTTCGTTATGATGCTAAGAGACACAGCCTGGACCTGACAGTGCTACAGTAGGACCGAGATCCTCACCCTAAGCTAGCAACTCAACAGGATAAAAGTAGGATCTCCTCCGACACTTACCTCGCACACATTACCAACAGCTCCAAACCTCGCAAACGCTAGTCCGCACAGGATGCCTCTCGTTCTGAAGACGGTATACACTATACAGTCACATAGGTCTAGTCGTGGATGCGCTGTGCAACTATGGCGTGATAAAATAGTGAGGATGACGTGCAACACAAAGCCGGGAAGAGATGGAGAGAGATGGAAACAGGAGTGGGCAACCGACACACACAGCATACAACACGCAACACACGATACACAGCAGGGAGGGTGCGCCAGAGCTTATGAAGCACCGCGCACCCCAATGCGCCTGTGCGCAAGACGACCACGGGGACACAGTACCGATTATTGGTTCGCACACTGCACCCGCGGCTCGCCCTCGTCCTCGTCCATCGGTTCGGCACCATTGGCGCGTGCGCGTTGCCGGGTGTCTGCCTCTTCAACTTCCACTTCCTCTAACAAAATCGACTTCGGGAATTTCTCGATTGGCGCGCGAGGCGGGAGGACTTGCTCAAGCTGGGAGATGAGGGAGGGATCTATAGATTCGGGGAACTTGACAGTGAAGTGCACAAAGAGGTCGCCAGGCTCGTGGTGCCGGTGCGAGGGCATGCCTTGACCGGGAATCACTTTGAGTTCATCTAGAATCGACCGCTCAATATCGCGAAGCGGAAGACGAAACAAAAGTAAAAACGTACCGTGCTTGATGACTTCTCCTGGGTTGATCTTAACAATCAACGCGCGGTCATCAAGGTGTTTAATGGCAAACTGGCCACCACCAAGCGCGGTGAGCAAGTCAATTTCTTGATCAATAATAAGGTCATTGTCCTGACGACGGAATCGCTCGTGCGGCTTCTCCTCTATAACAATAACGACGTCTCCAGGCGTAACACCTGGTGCCTGATCGCTCTCTCCACGGAAGTTGATCGTCTGGCCACCTTTCATGCCCTTGTCTATGTGTACTTCGAGCATCTTCTTCTCCGAGCTGACCTTCTTGCCGTTGCATGTCTTACAGCGGTCCTTGGCATTAATCATTTCGCCAGTACCGTTGCATGTGTCACAGGGCTGCTGAATCTGCTGAATCATGGGCCCCATTTGACGCAGTGTGACACGGACACCCTGCCCGCGACATGTCGTACACGTCTGTACTGCACCGTCTTTACCGCCCTTGCCGTTACACTTCCCGCAGATAACATTCCGCGTCAGAGCGAGCTTAGATGTCTTGCCCTTGTAGAGATCTTCAAGGGTGACGTGTACTCGGTGTACCAAGTCTTTCGTTTTGCGCGGGCCCCCGCCACGCGAGGGACCTCCACCGAAGAAACCGCCGCCACCAAATAGCTGGCTGAACAAGTCCTGTACAAAATGTCAGGAAAGGCGCACAACGCGAAGGGATTATAGCTCACTTGGGGGTCCATACCGCCCATACCGCCCGATTCAGACAGACCGGCCTCTCCTCGAGCATCATAGACAGTTCGTTTTTGCGAGTCCGACAAGACCTCATATCTAGGTGAAAGGGTTTTAACAGAAGCGCTAAGAGCGCAAAAAAGGCAGCTACATACGCATGGGTGACTTCCTTGAAGAGCTCTGGGTCACCACCTTTATCTGGGTGCAGCCGGAGTGCTCTGGACCGTCGTCAGCGACGACGCATCACTCAATTGCAGGTCAAAGGTACATACTTCTTGCGGTAGGCTTTCTTGAGATCAGCTTCCGACGCATCTGGTGAAACCTCGAGCAAATCGTAGTATTTGCTGTGGCGCGGAGACGAGCCGCGTGATCAACCTCTGGCTCAGCGTTGAGGCATGCTCGGGCGACACTCACGTTTCTTTGACCATTGTTGCAGACGTCGAGGAGGAGGGAGACAAAAGGGATGGGACAAAGACTAAGCAGATGAGAGCGAGACGAGCGACGGGCGTTTGAGATAAAAACGGGTGCGGAAAGTGTTCGAACGACACCGAATCGTCGAGAAAATTCACGCTTGCTTGTCAGATTGGCGCCCGCAACGGCCTTCCATAAACGTGCACTCGACAAGCCTCATTACAAAGTTTTTACATACACCGAACATTGGTCAGGAATCCACCCCGATTGAAAATATCACTGCCTCCCGCCCGACCCCAGCCACTATCCGCGGAATCCCCCGCCCCGCCAGGAAGTCAAACGTCCGCACGTACTGCGGACGGGACGCAACCGTAAATACCGTCGGCGACGCTTGCGCATATGCCGTGTTGTGGACGTGAATCACAG
The DNA here is from genome assembly GCF_000313525.1 of Fibroporia radiculosa. Classification (NCBI taxonomy): domain Eukaryota; kingdom Fungi; phylum Basidiomycota; class Agaricomycetes; order Polyporales; family Fibroporiaceae; genus Fibroporia; species Fibroporia radiculosa. The sequence goes on along the minus strand of NW_012133520.1, from coordinate 13,847 downwards.
CCCCGTTCGCAGACGAGCTGCTCGAGATTGCAAAGTACTCGGGATATGTCGGACACCACCTAACCACACTTCTCAGCAGCCGCATACCCCAGATAGCAGCTCCAGACACACCTAAATAAATGTCCGCCCTCGGGGAAGCTCATCCCCGAGAGGCTCGGCTTGCCACCCTGCAAACTGCCGATGTCCCAGATTGCAAATTTGGAGCCGTATGTAGCACCGATTCTGAGAAGAATCGCCTGCAGTCAACACAAATTCCTGGAAAGGACAAGAGGGTACATACATGTCTGCGGAATCTCTCCGCCAACCAACCGACCCCGACCACCGTGATCCCAGGCCCATCGTTGCATCCGCTAGTGCCCGCGGCTCGACAAGCTCTATCACGCTCGAGTTCCGCCAGCTGTCTTGCTCATTCTCTTCCGGGTCCGTCCGCCAATCCGTCATATAGATCGAGCCACGGCAGTCCGCTACAAGCAACTCCTTGCTCGTTGTGGGGTGCGAGTTCACAGAGGTGAGTGGGTACGGAAACGATACGACATAGGCTGTGGGTTGTGGCCTGCCAGACTCGTCGAGGGAATCATCAGGATCTGGGGAAGGAGGAGAGGCGATGTCTATAGACGGGTTGAGGTCCCATACAAGGAGCATTTTGTCGTCTGAGATGGGTCAGTATGGGGACAGCGTAGCACGGAGCGCACAGCGCTTACCAGACACAGTAGCGAGATACCGTACACTGTCTTCGCTTTGTCCACCACAAAATGTCATGTCATTGACCTTTCCGTGGTGGCCACTCAATCCACCCCCAAAAGCAAATATGTGTTCGTCTTCTATCGAAGATTTTGTCAACAGGAACAGGCCAAAGTGTGCGCCAGCAGCTGCAATCCTGGTCGTAAAGCATCGTCAGTTCAGAAGCTCGACATAGGTGTACGCTCGAACACACTCTATTGACCATTCGGCCGAGTTGGACGGGGAGATTGTACTCGGTGACCACGCTAGGGCAGTTATACGGGCACCGACATGAAAGCTAGCAATAACTTTCGATGAGGTAGGGGTCTGTCTGAATGAGTTCAGGACGCGGAAGACTGTCCGCAGAATAGCCACATACGGTCAACAAGACTTCAACGGAATGCTCGCCTCCTACAGCAACGAGGTCGGCGCCATCTGCGTGATGACATGCGCGCAAAACATGCACGTCTGTTCCATGAGTATGTCGAACGTCAGCCATGGCTTACACGGAGGCGAGCAAGGCCGGTCAAGTAAGCACCAAGAAAGCACTAAGGAGTAAATACTGAGTTTGCGACGGAATTGAAACGCACACTCACGTGGCCATAAGACCTTATTTGTGCTTATTATTTTCCAAAGCTCTTGCAAAACAAGCATAAATACTACCTCCGTTGCGCCTCCTTCCCGATCCACGCGCCTTCCATGCCTAACAAGGCTCCCAACCCGCTCTATTTTCTCGGTCTTTCACTCGCCTCCTTTGGCGCGTTCTACTGGCTTGCTAAACGTAGAGAGGCGACTTATCCTGCGTCCAAGCAGCCTAGACAGTACGACAGCCCACTGATACCCCCGCGGCACAAGGAATAGATTGACTGCCTGGCATCGGTGTATGCCTGCTATATTTGATAAGATTGCCAGTGCATTACATATCAGGAAGAAACAGAAGAGATCCGCGAAGCCAAGGATGAGTGCTTTCACAACGCCCGCATTCGATAACAGCAAGGTCACCGTCATCTTCGTGCTCGGCGGCCCCGGTGCTGGTGCGCTCTTCCCTGTTCCGCGTGTGTACATTCTTGCCGATATATCCCTCAGGAAAGGGTACGCAGTGCGCAAACCTCGTGCAAGATTTTGATTTCTGCCATCTCTCCGGTACGTCCATCTTGGAACGTAGCTCATCTGTAGTCTCACCGTGTCCATGAACCTCTAGCCGGAGATCTCCTACGCGCTGAGCAGAACCGCGAAGGCTCACAGTACGGCGAAATGATTCGAACATTTATCCGCGAGGGCCAGATTGTGCCGATGGAGGTCACGATCAAGCTGCTCGAGAACGCGATGCGCGCCGCGCTCACAGAAGGACGCGCAGACGAAGGCTGGACAGACAGTCGGGGCCGGTTCCTGATTGATGGGTTCCCGCGGAAGATGGACCAGGCGATGAAGTTTGACGAAGAGGTACGTGTCCGTTCGTTCTGTGTACAAGGAATGGCTGCAGGACTCGGCGCGCGTGTAGGTTTGCCAATCATCCCTTGTGATGTTCTTTACGACAACGGAGGAGGAGATGCTGAAGCGCCTCATGGAGCGGGGTAAGACGAGTGGCCGGGAAGATGACAATGAAGAGAGCATCAAAAAGCGGTTCCGTATGTGTGATCTTATCGGATTCTTGTTCGAATTGTGTATTGATTTTTGCGTAGGTGTCTACAAGGAACAGACGATGCCAGTCATCGAATACTACAACAACGCGCATAAGGTCGCTACGGTATGTATTCAAATTTTGCTTGTAGCTACACAGCTACATTCATTCCTATTTAGATCGATGCGACAGCGACTATCGAAGAAGTGCACGAAAAGGCTAAGTCTGTTGTGACACAGCTCTTCAAAGGCGAGATCACGCGTAACGTAAGCGTATGACGTTGCGAAGATCCCTTGGTCCGCTGGACGAGTTCTTCCATCCATGTTTGAAGCTGGTGGCTCTGCATGTACAACACCATACGTTTAGAATGCAGCACACTATGCAGGAGATATTTCGCCATGGGTTCAGTCCCCATCCGTTTCAAAAAAGTGCCTGCTCACGACTTTTTGGGCGAGAAGTCGCGCATTAGGGCTTCCCGGAGCTCTACGTCGTACGTACAATCTTAACGTCCAACTTTCACATTCGTCAGACTAAGCTTCGGCGCGCGTAATGTTGTCGACCTCGGACTTTCTTGTTTAGTCTCACTTGTGCGAGGCTGCCCGCGTGCGCATGTCACAGACACAACGCACACCGTCGGAGCTGTTTTGCTTGTGAATTTTTAGAGCGTGATGCGTTCTCTTGGACGTAGCTTTGACCACTACTAGGGCCTCAAGTGAATAAGAAATGTAAGAGACAAAAAAAGCGTGTCCAACAACTTATGGGGTAGTACCTACGCGAGTACGAAAATCGACATTCTCACTAACAAAACGTCGTCTTAGGGCAAAGGTCTAGATATGACTCATGATTCATTGCTGTCTTGTGCGTGTCCTCATGCCGCCTCGCAAGGGTCCATGTTCCACCACTATCTATTCTCGTGCCCCTGGAACCCGATCTCGGGCTGAGGCTACTAGGAACCACGACGCTGGCCTTGAGGTGGTGGTCATTGTCTTCAAAATTCGAGCAGCTTTCTCGTGGTTCAAACTGTTATCCAGGCATCTCATGTTAGATGTATTGGCTTTTACTATCTCGCGCTATTCCAAATGCTTTAGTCGACAAGACCTATTTGGGTGAGTTGTTGGTTCTCGAAGACACCTCACTTCATGTCAAAAGGGTACTTTCCACTTAGAATTCTATGGTTGAGCAGAATAAAATCAACTTTCGGGACTCGGAAGAACTGCATATTTTTGACTTGGTGAAATTGACTTGGTAGATCAATGGGTGAGGTGACGCTATAACCTCGGCAAAGCTGACTTTGCAGATATCTGATCTATATTGGATGTCTCTGGATCTCGTGCAGGTCCGCTGCTATTTCTTACAACAATGTAAGAAATTTGAATTGAATCTGCTAGCTGGTCGGGCCTCATGTGAGCCTCAAATCCGGTGTGCTCTTATTCTTGTGTCTTCGCAGGCTGAGTGCCATTGTGCCCGAATTTATGCCTTTCAGTTCTTATTCAGATGTGGGACAGCAATGTTCAAGAATTCGTTTTAGAATTGACAGCAGCTTCATTTCCTGCCCTAATGATGATTCGGCCACTAGCGGTTGGGTGACTTTTTGGTCCTTCAGCGAACGTATTCGACGATACGCAGTCCATCGCCGTCTTTCGACACGCTGCCGTCCTGTGCGTCGCGCATGCATGAGCGTGTCACTACACAGGCCTTTCGTGATTCGCAATTTCTTTTCAAAGGGTTCAAAGGTTCCCATATTGCGCTGCTCAACCGTGACATTCGATGTGCAATTTCATTACTTTTTGGGTAACTTTTGCCGTTATCGAAAGGATCGTATGCACATTTGAGATACTGTTAGATCGGGCTTGGAGCGTCGCGCTTGAAGTTTCTGTTCAAATTGCAACGTCCAACCTCGATCGACTCGGCGCCTGCGCTTCGACCGTGTCGCTCACCCCCTTGATGATACGCTATACAGCTGCAGCGCCTTTATGGAACAAGCTCCCACTCCAGAAACAGTGAGACTTGTTTGAGCCGTCAAACGGCAATATTGGCATAATACTATATACCCATGATGTATTATTGCACCTCATGCTCGGCACCGATGAGTCTGCGCTAGCATTATCCACCGTATCCACTTCACTGGGCACACATCTAGCTATTCGAAACCATGACAACGACGTCGACAGAATGGAGCGCTCCGGAGTCAAAGTAGACTTGATTCCCGAGTGCCTTCTGGCCATCTTTACTGTGTGACCGCCAACAGCAGTGGGTATACACGAGCACACCGCACGACAAGATCACTCTTCTCCCTGTTCAAATGGAGAACACTCGATCCCAGGCGAGTCGAATGTGAATTATTGAATACCATGGTACTCAGCGTTGCTTCAGTTCAGTTCCATCAGCTGTTCAGTCACACTCTCATTGGATGTTCTGGGACTTATCCTGTCAAGGCTGGACACGAAATCCGCCCTGACATTCTCTAGGACATCAAAGTTGTTCCACACCGTGGCAACGCGCCAAGCCGTTTCGTCTCTTACTCTCGACTTTGCACGGGACAGTTACAAATTCAAACAAAAACGCCTGAAAGCCGTATTTGACTATCTCCTCGCCGACATTCCTGGACGTTTGCACTATGTGCACCACTTGAAGATCGTGAGATCGTGCTTCTGGGATGGGCCATTTCTGGACACCGGCTTGGTGCCTGTGCTAGCCAACATCTTGGAGAACGCTCAAAACCTCCAGACTCTCTACCTCGAGGCCATGCAGCCACTGGCTCAACGTGCGCCTGCGATAGTCAACGCAATCGTGGGTCTCCCCCGCCTGGAAAAGCTCAAGCTGACGGAGGTCGACTCCCCCACGCCAAAACTCTTACGTGGATTGCACACCACGTCTGTCCGCTTAGAGCTTGAAGTTTACCAAAACTCGACGCACTTTCGGTTCGCCGAGCTAGCGCTGCTTCAAGGCCATAATATCACCGACCTGACATTCAGCGGACCGGGCCCATGGGGCTTTTATCACGCGAAACTGCTGCAAGAGCAGCATATTCGATTTCCTTCAGTTCGAAGGTTCAGAGCGTGCTTTGTGAAAGGCGATGTTGATACACAGGGCAGCCGCATCATCCACATTCTGAAGCCTGTGTTCCCAAATCTGGAGATCTTTGAGAGCCAGATAGAGGCGGGTGGGGTGTGGCGCCTCCACATGTGCAGTACGTGCTGCACCTAATCTTGATTAAGGAGTATTTGAATTTTGGTTTTGAGATGTGTAGTACACTCTCCGTGTTCCACGACAGGACGTCTCGTCCAATGGCGATGATACATATCTGTGACGTTGCACGTATAGAGGAGGTACGTGGATACGGGGAGATGCTTTACCATGATGATGCAGGTGCGAATTGCTGTGCGTCGGTGAGGAGGGGACAATCTGTACTTGTATCAGTGCTACGAGTGCGCGGCCGAATCGTCTTCGCTGGTGAGCCATGTAATGAAGTGGATGGATGCTACATCATAAATATTGCGATCAATGTCCACCGCGTAAATAAGATGATAGCGCCCGTTGTTCGGAACCGGAATTCGCGTATGTACTTTATAAGAGCGCTGTGGGCGCGAATTGATCTTCCAGATCTCTGCCACTCCGACGAGATGCCCACTCTCGTCGTTTATAATCCTGTCTGCGGACATGGCGGTGCGCAACAGCTGTTCGATGACCATGTCCTCCCCCTTCTGCAGCAGAACGGCGTCCGCGTCGACAAGCTGCTCGTCACCGAGCGAGCAGGGCACGCAGGCGAGTTCATCACCGAATACCTCGAGGCCGTCGAGGGCCCATTCACCATCGTGCTTGGTTCGGGCGACGGCACTCTGCACGAGATCATCGAGACATTGACGACGACGACGCCCAAAGGCATGCGCGCCTCTGCCCCGCCCGCAAAACTCACCTTCGCGCTCGTTCCCTGTGGCACTGCCAACGCCCTCTACGCCTCCCTCTTCCCGCCCGCCCCCGCCCCCGACGCCGACGTCGATTCCGTCGAGTACAAGCTCCAGTCGGTTCGCTCGGCATTCGTCGCACACACCCGCCCCGCCCCGCTCACCCTCGCCCTCACCACCTTCTCGCCGCCACCCGGAACGCGCGCGCGCACCCAGCCCCGCACCGCCGTCTCCGCCGTCGTCGCCTCGACCGCACTCCACGCGTCCATCCTGCACGACTCGGAGGCGCTGCGTGCGTCCGTGCCGGGGCTGGAGCGCTTCAAGCTCGCCGCCGCCCAGAACATCGCGCGCTGGTACACCGCGACGCTGACCCTGCTCCCCGCCCCGGGCAGCGGCAGCGTGCAGGTGTTCGACCCCGCCGCGCGCGCATTCGTGCCCAGCCCGGACGGCCCCATCGTCGACCTCGCGGGCCCGTTCGCGTACTTCCTCTCGACCGTCAACGTCGATCGCCTCGAGCCGCGCTTCAGGGTCACCCCGCACGGCAGGGACCCTCGCGCAGCTGGCGGCCCGACGCTGGACGTCGTGGTCCTCCGCCCCGCCGGCGACCCGACGGCGGAGATGGACTCGGAGGAGACGCGCGCTGCGTTCGCGAAGAAGACGATGGCCGTCATGGGCGGTGCGTACGACGACGGCGCGCACACCCTCATGCGCTACGCTCCGGATGGCAGTCTGTCGACCGAGGGCGACGGCCCGTGCGTCGTCGAGTACTTCCGCTGCGGCGGGTGGGAGTGGGAGCCGGTGAGTGCTGCAGCATCTTCCGATCGCGCCGGTTGCAGACGTTTGGCTCTTCCCGCACAGGACGAGATCGACGAGCGCGCGCACCTGGTGTGCACCGATGGCGATATACACGAGATAGAGAAGGGCGGGAAGGCGTCGTGTGTCGCTGTCGCGCCCATCGACGACAAGTCCGGCTTTGCGGTCTTTGTCTGATGCAGCGGACACCCGAGAGATCGTAGACACGAGCAGGCTGACAATGATGAACAGGTGCGGACGGTCATCACTCATACTGTAGCAATACACCATGTACATGTGCTGCACTTTCGGCATTGTACCACTAGGACTACTTATACACGCAGCGCGCCCAACTCCATCGCACTCGTCGTCGAATTGGTGCAAAACGACGACCAAATGACCACAACATGCATGCTCGCGCGATCTAACACATGGACGATGTATCACTGACAATTCTCATCGAGCCTTCCCCTCGCGATGGAGTCGGGACGCGCAGCGCTACAAATCCACAATTTAAAACTGAGAACCATAAGGCAAAGCGCATACTGAAGGCACTGCACCACATGGCCACTCACCTCTACTTGGTTATCTGCAGGACCTTCGGATATCTCCAAATTTGGGAATACCGGTATCAAATATGATCTGAACCTTCAAATTGGAGGAATCCGGATGGGCCACCTCTGCAACCACTTCAGGTCAGTAAAGCCCCATGGGGCGCTCAGGTAGGTGATGCTATGGCCCTAGAGCAAGACCAGCTCTGAAGGCAGGAACGGCTTCAAGCATCGGTCAAGTTCCAGATTAAAGTGTATCGATGCAGCGCGCGATTCGTGTCGCGCGGGATTGACTTTGGTCAGCTGCAGCTTTGCCAAGCGGGAAAGACCCTCGATAGCGTTTACGACCTCAGGACCATCGATACAAGTGTTGCATATTATCGAGATGGAGAGTTCTGAGACAACCAAGGCATGGATCGAGCCACCTCCACAATTGGCATTGACTCAGCCCAGAAACACAATCTTACGATCGTAAAGTGGCGTACACAGTGTAGATGTCCGGGAATGTCGAAGAGAAGACAGTGAAATATGGCTTTCAGGTGTCCAAACCTTCAAGATCGCATCATGCAAAGCTCGAGAGAGTAAGAGACGAAACAGCTTGACATGTCGCCATGGGGTGGCATTCCCTTGTCGTCTTGGATAATGCTAGGGGGGACTTTATGTCCAGCTTCAACACGATTAATCGTGCGACGTCCTCGTTAAGAGAATATAATGAAGGAGCTAGCGTACATTGAGCGGAGAGAACCCCAAGTGCCATATAATTCAGTATAGTAAAACTAAATTCACCTGGGATTGAGGTCCCCATGATTTTCAATGGCCCCAGAAGACTTTGCGGTGCGGTGTGCCCGCCGTTGGTGGAGACGATGGCAAGGGCTGGAAGGTGAGACTCAAGGGTGAAACTTACTTTGACTCTGGAGCGCTCTCCGCCCGGGCCATTCTATATGTGCAGATAGTGGGTGTCGGTATCTGTTTGAATATATAAATGTTCAATTTACAGTAACATGTTGGAGGTACAGCACTTTAGATGTGGCCAGGAGGCAAGCGCAGATTGGCCGACGCATCTAATCTAATCTGGTCCCCTCCCGGCTGGCGCTTATCGTTCGACCAGCAAACTCTGACCCGGACCCGCATGTTTCAGCGAATCCTCTCCCTCAAGAGACCCCTCGGACGCAGCCTCCCTCTCTCACGTACAATGTCCTCCGCATCTTCCACCACCTTCAGGCCGTTCAACCTCGCGCTCATCCAGCTCGGGCAGATCACCGCCGACAAACCCAGTGCGTCTGCGCCCACTCTCCCAGTCAAACCGCCTCTCACGCGCAGATCGTCTCTCGGATAGCCAACTTACAGCATGCTCGGACCATGGTCCTGAAGGCCGCTGCGGGCGGTGACGACCCAAAGACGAAGCCAGACTTGATCGTGCTCCCCGTCAGTCCACCCTCCGTGACCCTCTCGCGCAGCGTCTGATCTTCACACAGGAAGTATTCAACTCGCCCTACGGCGCACAACACTTCCCCGTCTACGCAGAGCCCGTAGACTTCGTTCCCGGCCAGCCGTACGATCCCGCTGCGTCCCCCAGCGACTCGGTGCGGATGCTCTCTGCTGTGGCGAAGGAGACGGGTGTGTGGCTCATCGGCGGTGCGTCCCTCTGCGCGATATCCGATATCCCGTCCCCCGCCCTCAGCCGCGACGGCACGCAGGGTCGATCCCGGAACGCGGCGCGGACAACAAGCTGTACAACACCACGACTGTGTACTCGCCCCAAGGTCAGCGCATCTAGCTAGGCGCGGGCCACCGCGTGTTCCGGGCCCCGCGTCGCTCACACACTGCACGCGTCCACAGGCGAGCTCGTCGCGGTGCACCGCAAAGTGCATCTGTTCGACATCGACATCCCGGGCAAGATCACGTTCAAGGCATGTCCGCCCCCGGCCCTGTCGGGCCTTACTGACGATGCGCGTATGTAGGAGAGCGAAACGCTGACGGGTGGATCGACGTCGAATTACTTTGATACAGGTATGTCACAGTGCACTCGTTCGTTACTGCAAGCAAATTCCATATCGTGACGGCGAGAAGATGCAGCTCACATTCTCGCCATGTCTCATTCCCGTTTCATTCACCGTGGGGTAGATTTGGTGTCCTCGCGCGGGACATGCACCGGAAGGGGTCGTATTTTCTCTCAATTGTCGGAGCTCAGGCGTCGAATTTCATGTTCGGGCAGTGAAGATGGCAGCTTGGCAGTCTCTGATTAGCCCTTCTACCGCGGCCAGTCTTCGGCGATGTTCGACCGCCGAGCTTCGACAATTGTCCCCTGTGATTGGATCTTTCCTGTCACTGCGGGAACTGTCCACAAATTGAGCGCCGGACATAGAGAAAACATGGGTCGCTGGAGACGGCATTTGCTGAGCTCGAACATGTTGGTCGGACATTGTGGCAACATCCGTCGAACATGGGTGTTTGGTGAATCAGCAGCTGCCAATCACTCATCTTTGGTAGTCGAACACTACACCCATGATGTTCAAGCCTCGGTCAGAATGAAAACTCACTGTCTCCTGGGAGCTGTGTTCAACGCAAGTCCGCCACTCGAACTTTGGATATTACCTGTGGTGTGTAAAAACTAGGGATCTCGGTCTAACCAGACCACCAGACTTTGCCCGCATCGGCCTCGGCATCTGCTATGACGTCCGCTTCCCTGAGCTGGCGGCGATCAATGCGCGACAAGGTGCGGCGTACTCATCCTCCCGATCAGATTCGACACAAACTCACACACTGCTTGTGAATCTTCTTGCAATCGGACGGACGACATGTGCCCCGCAGGCTGCCAAGTCCTCATATACCCCGGCGCATTCAACCTCACGACCGGTCCGCTGCACTGGGAGCTCCTCCAGCGCGCACGGTGCGTTCCACCCTCCACCCTTCCGTCCGCGATGCTGACCGAAATACAGCGCGGTCGACAACCAGGTGTACTTTGCGATGTGCAGCCCCGCTCGGGACCTGACTGCCGGATACCACGCGGTGCGTCTCTCCACCTTCCGTGCTAGCCGCCGCTCATGCACACGCTTCGCAGTGGGGCCATTCGATGGTCGTCGACCCAATGTAAGCCCCACCCACACCGCTCCCCGTGCTGAGCGGCGTTCTCACTGTGCCGCACCCAGGGGCAAGGTCGTCGCGGGCACTACGCAGGACGAGGACATCGTTTACGCGCGCATCGGTGTGTCCCTCCTCTCGTCTTTGCATGCAGGCGCGCTGACACCCACGTGTGCGCTCGTTGCGACGGCGCACAGACCCGCAGACGTTCCACGACGCGCGTGCGGGCATCCCCGTGACGACGCAGCGGCGGTTCGATGTCTACCCGGACGTCAGCGCAGGGCTCTAGAGCGGAGCTGTGGCGAACAGGCACTCGTGTTTCTACCAGACGCTCTGAGTGTACTCGTGTACAAGCAAGACACATCTTTGTTTTACTATCAGATGGCGTACCGCTGGCTGCGCTACAGGCGTGCTATCAGTGGCGCTAATATACAATCGCAACTAATCTGCAACTACCTGGTTTCTGACCCATCCATTCTTCCAGGAATTTCGTGTTGTATACTAGTGGCGTTTACGAGTATGGGTATGATTTTTTTTTTCCCTTAGATGTTTGGCTTGGATGGAAGGACAGAAACATTGATGAATACGACATTTTCAGTTGATATAGTCGGCATCAGGGCACGTTTTCGGCACTGCGACAAATTCCATGACTGACTGCGGGGGAAAGTAACAGATTAGTTGCAATGGTTGTTTCCTTTCGGTGTCATCACTCTCCACACATAGGATCTCTGAAATCGACAAACACCAATTCGAACCTTGGCTTTCGAACGGCGCAAACTCCAACATATTCCGGCCAGCCATTCTTTCAAGCGAAGGTGAATATTCAAAACGTTCCAGAACTGAGTCACTGATCGTATGCTGATGTTCACAGTCTTCGATCCCGCCCGAAAAGTATAAGCAGGGCTCCCTCGCTTTGGCAGGAGGATAGACTCCTACATTGCCGTGAGGTGGAAGATATCCGAGCCGACAGCGCGAATGATGAGATGAGATACATTTGGGTCTCGCCAAAGACATGTATATGTAAGCATGCATATCATCCGCACAGGTAGGACCGCCTCCGGCAACGTCCCAACTTATCGATGCCAACATGTAATTCGTCGCGGGCATCATTGCTCCGACACGCACGGTTTCTGATGGCGGCTCCGGGAAATTGTGATTGTTTTGATGGCGCGCACCGAGCGACGGCGGTGCCCGGTGGGTGCCCGGTGCGGCCATCATCGTAGTGATCACGGACCAGGAAAGCTGCACGCGGCATTGATGTCTCCTTGTCCTGTGCGATGAGTGCATCGCAACGGCGCAGTCTGGTCGTCTTCACGAAATGGACAAGACAGACACCATGTCCATGTCTGTGCTAGCCACCACACCGGCAAAATATCCGCTCGGTGAGTCTTGAACGCCTTTGGTGACCGCAATGACATCACGGGCGGGGATTGAAGCCTCTGAATTTGCAACCGCCGGCGACCCGCTCGTCCCGGCGATTTTGCTGCGTCCTGTTATGTAACCGGCCAGCGGCTGCGGCTAAGCGTGCATGAACACCTGCGGCGATGCCCAAGCTCTCCTGAGCGTTGAGCACGCCTGTGTGGCTGCCCGGCCGGCGTCGGCACAGCCCTGTGGTTTTCCTCGAGAAGGCGTATATGGACCAGGTGCCGACGACTCCGAGTCGTATTCCTAGAGAACCGGTCGTCATTTCCGAGCGGTGAAGTGCGAATGCGGTCTCTTACCAGGAAGCACATCTTCCTCGGGGCCCGGGGCCCCGGCACGAGATAAGCAGACGTCTATTTGAGCAAAACGCAAGACCCGCCCGTCCGTGCCCAGGCTCGCGCGCCCGGGGCTGGCATCGTGCAAGTAACCCCACTTTGCGAGCTCGGATTTCGGCGCGCGCAGCAGATCCGGCGAGTTAACGACCAGGGCGCCGTGCCGTCACCTATCACGCATTTTTAGCAACACGCTCCGCAGGCAAATGGGGGGTGTGCACCTGAGCGCGCGCGGGGCTCGCTTCTGCCACCGCGTCTCGGACCGGGGCATCTGGACATACGGATTATCGCGAGTCTGCCCCAGCACACACCCTCCGGATTCAATATTCAAGGCCACGGTGAATTCTCCCACCTTTCCAGCTTTAATATTTTGAATGGCACGCTGGGCCAGCGAAGCTGTCGTCGGCGAGCGCACCGGGGTAGGCGATGTGTGTGTGTCCGCGTTCGAGCCGCTGCCGACGTCGATATCGCCCCATGCGATTCGCTAGCACAGCGGACCACCAACGTAGATCTCGGGTCTGTTAGGCAGCGGGTGGCCAGGGCGACAGCACACCTAAGATGGCGTGGTGGGAGTGGTCTCGTGCACAATTCCCGACGCGGAGATGTCTAGGTACAATATCGGTCGGGCTGTGACATTCCAGTGCGTCTCCTGTGCGGGAATGGAGGGAGGAAATGCGAAGACGCTGAGTGTGCGAGCGCTCCGCAGGTGCCACATTCTGGTCCGCTGTCTGCTGGTGCATAACTCTGCAGGGGAAAGGGATTAAACAAGTACCTATAATGATTGCGGTCAGCCCGAGTCTGCGTACGAGGACTAAGTATCGCATGGTAGTACCTCACATCGGACTTGATGGGACCAGCATCGAATCGTGCAGGGACTAGAGGTATGCATACAAAAGTGGCAGAGAGAGATAGCAGAGAACAGGCGAGATCATCAAAAGAGAGAGAAGGAGGAAAAACATGGGAAAGAAGAGAGAAAAGAGAGAGAAGAGAGAGATAGAGCTACAGGTGAGTACATTCAACATATATATGAGCATGTGTTCCAACATCATGGCATTCAAGTTCCATCTTAGTTGGAAATGTGTCCATCTTCCTGTAATTGTAATGGAAGGTATGTCTATCACATACGGTAAGTAAATGATCAGCCATGATCAGCCTCAGGCTTACAAGGCAAAAAGTACAGATGAAATGAAATGAAAACAACAAGAAAAACATTGAGTAGACAGATTATCGCGCAGTACAGGAGTATATGTAATAGCATCAGCAAAAAGCAAGCGAGAATACCTATGTTTAGATAGGATTCTAATCCCTGCCACACTGATCATACTTATGAAGAATTCAGAAGGTATATCTGATACCTGTCCTATTTTACAATCCAACACAATTCTATACAATCACTGTGTCCTCTGGTGTGACATGAGCAATA
>NW_012133519.1:152467-152709 GCF_000313525.1 Fibroporia radiculosa | reverse complement strand
TTTAGATTTATTATCTAATTGTTTGTACATGTAGTGTTCTCCCTGTGTATGTAAACCCCTAGGTAGAATACTTAATGCCAGTGCTTTTCTCTCTCTCTCATCCTCATCTTAGAGTCTTCACAGACTATAAGACAACTCTAGTTTCTTTACTTGCCTTGTGTCTAGTCAACACAGGTAAGGTTTATTGCCACTATTATATTTCAACATGTTTCATACTTATTAAACTCTATTCGCTTTGCCTG
>NW_012133519.1:151547-152226 GCF_000313525.1 Fibroporia radiculosa | reverse complement strand
TCAGTTGTCTATTCTAGTCTTCAGTCTGAAGCTTAGCTTCAACCAGTATATGTCCTCAAACCACTATCAGATATGGCAGCTCAGTTTGCACTCTAGTACCAACGGTAGGACTATAGCGTGTATAAGTTCTAGCAACAGTTAACCAGTTGAACTCCTGATCCTCAGTCGTTAGGTCCCTTAACAAAATGTGAGGTCAATGGTCCTCTTCAAAGTGAGTGTTGGCGTTGGTTATGCTCCTATTGCAAACTCCTGCACCCTCGCCATAAATTCCACACCGCTGCCGACATCCAACCCGGACAACTTCCCTGTCCCACTGATGAACCTGGATATCTACAGGAACATTGAGCACAATGGAAACTGTGAACAACAAATCTGGAGAGGGGGGTGATGTTACAACGTGAGAGGGAGGGGGATTCTTTTTCTTTTCCTAACTATTCATCGTTGACCCTGTAAGTGTATGACTGATCCCATCACTTGATACATTCCATCTACATTAAGTGTTTCATATCTATCATGTCTCATTTACATCACGTTTCACTTACATTGTTTCACTTACATCTTGTTTCATCTCTATCACTGATACAACCACAGTGAAAACTGTTCTGTCTGCACTGATCCAACTCAGTGTCTCATACTTATTAAACTCTATTTGCCTTGCCCTATTTAAGTAGCACTACTC
>NW_012133519.1:56161-151533 GCF_000313525.1 Fibroporia radiculosa | reverse complement strand
AGTTTTGTCCTCTTGTTCCCTACATACACTTCATAGGGACAGTTCTCTAGCAATAGACTTGATTGTCTATTCAAGTCCTAGTTTCAGTCTGAAGCTCAGCTTCAACCAGTATACATTCTCAAACCGCTACCAGTTGTAGTGGCTCAGTTTGCAACCCTAAGTATTAGTGTAGGACTATAGCATGTATAAGTCCTAGTAACAGTTAAACAGTTGAACTCCTGATCCTCAGTCATTAGGTCCCTTAACAGTACTCATCCTGACATCTCCTTTGCTGTACAACAACTTAGCCAATTCCTTGACTCTTTTGGGCTTGTGCACTGGGAAGCTGCTAAGCATGTTGTCTGGTATCTCAAGGGCACTTGTCTTTACTCTCTTGTTCTTGGTGGCGATTCCATGGCCTCACTTTCTGGTTTTGTTGATGCTAGCTATGCTGCCTGTGTGGATACTCATCATTCTGTGTCCAGTTACTGCTTCTCTTTCAGTTCTGGTCTGATCTGCTGGTCTGCATGAAAACAATCCACCATTCCCTTGTCTTCCACTGAGTCTGAATATGTGGTCACATCAGAAGCCATGAAAGAGGCTATTTGGTTGTGTACACTTCTCCTACACCTTCACCTTCCTCAGTACTGGTGGTATTCATCTCTTGCATGACCCAACCTTTCATTCTTGTGTCAAACATGTCGATGTATGCCATCATCTTATCTGTGAGTATGTTGACACAAAGCAGCTGGCTATTTCGTATGTTAATACCAAAGACAATGTGGCTGACACTTTTACAAAAGCCCTCGACCGTGGTTCATTTCTGAAGTTTCGTATGCTCATGGGCCTGCGTGACATTCCATCCGAGGAGGAGAAATCCGTGGTTGAGGAGGAGTCTAAGATTGAAGACATGTCTTGACCCAGTCTGTGATATAGTTTTATTTTATTTTTCCGCTCCTTTTTCTTTTTCCATTCTTTTATCCCTTCGCTCTGAGGAGGAGCGTTGATCTTTTGCATCGCTCCGGACACCCATTTACTTAAACCTTGTTTTCTACGTATCAAAACTCTGTTTCCTACACGTGCATGTCTCGTTATATACTGCGTAGCGATACTGCTGTGCCCCCCAGTCGCTGTATTCCCCCCACAACTAAGGTATGCCGCCGTTCTCATTATTACTTACGTATTGTTATACTGACCTGTACTATCAGCGTGCGCTGACATACTGCAGCTTCAACAGAGCCAAAGCAATCTAAGCCTTTGTTACTTGTAAGTTGCCCTCGGATTCACATTTGTGCATTACAGAAATTGTTTTTGTTTAGAATGCAAACTAGTCTGAGCAGTCTATTAGTCATGCTCGGCAGTGAGCCTTCAAACCCTCCTGCGAGCTCGGGAGGCGTGGAGGGCGAGTCCGAGGGCATCCAATCTGCACTTACAGCCGCAGAGTCTGTATCTTCCCTCACAACCGCACAGGAGACTTCTTCGACTACATCTGAACTCCAACTCTCTCGCGACATTCCCAATCCTAGTTGCAACGTCCTTTCATCAGGCCTGGCTGCTGCCACACATTTAGATGCACATCAACCAGCGACTGAAAGACCATTGAAGATAACAGACGCCCTTGAATATCTCGACTCGATCAAGTTGAAGTTTCAGGACAGACCGGATCTGTATAACAAGTTTCTCGACATCATGAAGGATTTTAGGAGCCAAATGTACGCCCTCAACCCGTATAACTCACAACGTATGCTCATTCTCGTACAGCATCGACACTCCTGGTGTCATTGATCGCGTGTCAAGCTTATTTCATGGCCACCCTAGCCTGATCCAAGGTTTCAACACGTTCCTTCCCGCAGGTTATCGCATCGACTGCAACACAGACTCTCTCGACTCGAATGTCATCACGGTCACTACCCCAGCGGGGACGACTACGCGGCTCACTCATGGATCGTTCTCGCAAGGGCCAAATAGTCCCAGACTCCCCACTTCGCACATTGAAGTACCGATGCGTCAGCCTTCGCACGATGTCAATTAAGAACCCGCCATGATGTACATCCAGAGGGTCAAGACACGGTATGCAGACGAGCCTGACAGATATCGCAAGTTTCTGGAAACTTTGAACCCGAAAGCAGACATGGCTTCTAATTAGGACGTGCGAGAGCTCGAGCACTGGGCAATCGCATTCTTGTCCGCCGGGTGTGCACAAGGCGAAATCGTGCGGAGCACTGAAAAACTGTTCCGTGATGCCCCGTCATTGATGAAAGAGCTGATTGACTTTCTTCCGAATAAGCAAGCCCAAGAGGTCGAGCTAGCGTTGAGTATGATAACCAACTATACCACATGCTTGTCGCCAGTTGTCATAATACTTATAATTTAATCGCTTTTATCTGTCAATAACGAAGGGTGCGAAACGCATTGCCTTGGGACGT
The DNA here is from genome assembly GCF_000313525.1 of Fibroporia radiculosa. Classification (NCBI taxonomy): domain Eukaryota; kingdom Fungi; phylum Basidiomycota; class Agaricomycetes; order Polyporales; family Fibroporiaceae; genus Fibroporia; species Fibroporia radiculosa. The sequence continues at coordinate 149,128 of NW_012133519.1, read as the reverse complement.
TCGTGTATAATCAACTCTTTGCAAGTTTACAACCGACAGTCGTCACAATGTTTATATTTGATCACTTTTATCCGTCAAGAACGAAGATGCGACGTTGCCTTGAGCGTACGTCTGTGTGCGACCAACCCCTCGCAAGTTCACAGCCGACTCATACCGCACCCTATGAGGCGCTCGCCTTTCTCCCGCCACCATTCGTCTACCGCCTCATCCGCGTCGTACAGAAACTGTGCATCCGTCTTTTTCTTATCCGCCCACTGGTTCGGGTTGCCTGTGAAAGTTTCCGTCTCGGCGTTGCCTTGCACTTTCTCTAGTTCCTTCGTCATGGCCTCGCGCATTCCGGCATCCCGCGCTTCCTGCTGGGGACCGTCGGACATATGGAAAACGTGTTGATTCAGGCGCGATGCCGCCTGGGTATCGGCCGTGCGCGGAAGCCTGAGTGACTCGTATGCCTGGAGAAGAGCCGGCAATTGTAAAATTGACGAAATGCGCGACAGGAGATTCCCCAGGACCGCAGCATCTTCGATAGCCATGGCGGCACCTTGCGCGCGATACGGCTAACACAATGCAAACAATACAGGGAAACTGAGTGCCGAAACGAAGGGTTTGGATGAAAAAGCTTACAAGCATGGGATGGCATGCGTCTCCCAGTAATGTCACACGGCCCGACGAGTGATTCCAGGTGGGAAGGGGCTGTCGATCCATCAGACGCCACTTGAGCGTTGACTGTACGTGAGACAATATCTTCCTCACACTGCGGGTAGTTCAGCAAAATGAACTCAGACTATGACAGCATCGCGTACCGAGGCTCGAAGTCGGAAAATTCGGTGCGCATCTTGTCAGCACTTCCCTCCAGAGTCCATGATTCGACCGAGCCATCGTCCGGGTGCGCCAAGCCAAGGTTGTACAGCTTGCCTCCGCGCTGTAGATGCAAAAAATGATGAGGGGACCGAATTTTTGACAGGACATGTGAAAATGTAGACCACACACAATGTTATAGCCTACCATATGTCGCCTTGGCCCCATCCAGATGGTCATCTCTGGCGTCTCGACGAACGATCGCAACTCGGGGTCCGCCAGCATCAGGTCAGTAGGGATCATTGCCCGGTATACTGCATCTCCCGTCCCCTGCGCGAGATTACTCTGCCCGAGCACGACTTGCTGAACAAAGCTCTTGATACCGTCCGCGCCAATGATCAAGTCGCCTTCGATGGTCTCGCCTGATGCTAGTTGCACGGACGGTCGACCCGGGTCGATACCGACTACTGTTGAATTCAAACGCAGTGTAACATATGGGGCAACCAAATCGTACAATAGTTTGTGCAGATCCGCACGGTGGATGTGGTAGTACGGCCCGCTAGACGCATTGGCAAACCGTCCTACTCGTGTGTATCCAATGCGTTCGCCAGTACAATATCGGCGGAGAACGATGGCTTGTGGTTCGACGACTATTCTAGCGAGAGCATCGCCCAAACCCCATCGTTCGAGGAGACGAGTGATATTAGGAGATACCTGGATGCCAGCGCCCACTTCACTGATTGCAGATGCAGTCTCGAGGATGGTGATTTGATGGCCTGCCTGCGCAAGGCAGTGAGCCGCTGCAACGCCTCCCAGACCGCAGCCAACGATGAGGACATGCAGCTGCAGCGGAGCTTTACGTGACATTCCAACCTTGAAAGATGATATAGGCTAAGCAGCAGCGTATAGCGAAGTCATGATACTTAAACAGTGGAAGAACAAATGAGCCGGGCCCTATGAGGCGTTTGAATTTTCTGTCACCGGGCGAATTATCGACCAGGTGATCTCCAATCACACTTGTAGTGAGTGAGAAAGCTGAGGCATCAAAGTTATTCTCAGGCCTATCGACGATGCGCAGTTAATCTTTACCCTTATGGTTGAGGATTCAGGGATAGCATTTAGCACGCCTCACTACAGAGCTGCTAAGTTCCTCACCAATATCGCCTACTCATGAATCCAGTCGCAGGAGTGCAGAATGAAGAGTTTGCGAGTCACTGTGCGTTTCACTGACCATGTAGTTGGCGGATCAGTTGGCATAGCGTGATCTCTAAAGGCTGGTTCCACATGAAAGAAATCGAAATCACGGAGAAAACGTGGGCAGTTACTGCAGTAGAGGTCTTCTGAGCAAAAATTGAGATTATATGCATGATGGCGCAGGAGACAGGGTTTACAATAAATGTACATCCTGATTCCAGCGTTATCAACTTCAAGTGTTCGATTCCTAGGCTGTCTTCGCTTAACCTTGACTAATAATTTTCCTTTTGCCAATGCAGGCCAATCCTCCAAAATTAAAGTATAGTAAGAAGTAATAATAAATTGCAGCTGTTCATTGTAGTTTCTTCGCACAATTGATATACGGATTAGACACGGATAAAGGATTACAGCTTGATTGTGATTTCTTCCGTTCCGACAAGTACGTACTACACAAAGTTATACGACATTCATACTCTCTATCAAGTAGCACGCCATTAGAGTACATATCCTGGCATCAAGAAGGTAAAACGAAGCTCCTAAGCATCAATGCAGTGGCCCTACCCTTCGGTTCCATCTTCATCCTCGCTGTCCCATTGCCCAAGATGCAAGCCCAAATCCCGTACGCTGGAAATGGCCATGAGCAAGGGATGATTTGAGTCGAATGCCATCAACATCCGTGCCATGTCTTCCAGCGCAAAGTCCTCCATTTCCTCCAGCAACATCAGATCATCCTTGTCGTCCGCAAGCTCCACTGCTGGCCGCGCTGCGCGCGCTTTTCGCTTGTCCGCTAGACCCTGTAGTTGGCGTTTGGTAGCCTCGATGGCTCCATCGTGAATCTCCTGTGTCAGCGCCTGGGGCCCGCCCAACAGCCGCATGCAATCACAGAAGCATTTATATAAAGATGCGAGGAATGACGAGTCTGTCTCGCCCGCGATGCAGTTCACCAGTTGCGAAAATGTTGCGGACACCATCTGATTGGTCAATGTTCCGCTCCCTTTTCCACATGAGATGAGCATTGGGGTCAGCCTAGAGGTATAAAATCAATGATCTTAGACAAGGCAGCGCAGATGAGCGATCGTACATGGCGCATGCTTCTCGAACGCCTTCGTGAAAGAAGAATCGCAAACACGGAAGGACGAGTTCGAGACTTTGCGTGAGGTAAGGCACGAAACGGACACCGAGAGTGGAGCAGTATATGACCAGCGTCTCAAACGCTTGACATTTCTCTTCGAGGCCAGATGTCTTGATACCAACTTGCTGTCCATCCATGCTAATGGTCTCCCATCCATCTTTATCGTCTGGCTCACCATCGTCATCTGCAATTTCGAATGAGACAAGGAATAAAGCATGAAAAGAGCAACCGCCAAGTTCTGACCGTAGATTGAAACGTCAGCCTTTGCGCTTGCAGCCAATAACAAAGGAGGCATAACAACAGGTAGATACGGTTCGAATTCGGGACCCATCGCCTGGCACACCTTCGCCCAAGTTGACATGAGATAATGACTTAGCATTGTATCATTTGGATCCGGAGGGCCATCTGAGAAACAATGGGGTCAGGGTCAGTGCATCCAAAGATGAAATCTACCAAACAACGTACTTTGAATTCGCATGAGAAGCTCTACAAAGGTACTCGCGTCTGGTCGGAAAATGTCTCGTCCAACGGCAATGGCTACTAAATGTTCAGCGCGAGCGCAAAGTATATTAGGAAAGCTACACACCTATCAGACCAGCACACTCCATTGCCTTCACACGCAGCTGGCGGTATTCCGGGCCATTTGCATTTCGGAGAACATTCAGTAATAGCGGCATAATAGATGAATAATGCTTAACCAACACGTTAGCCAAGAACATGGCGCGTAAATATGTGATCTTATGCTTTCAAACCCGGACTGACCTTAGCAAATGTGACTTCACTTGCATCCGCGACCATAGCCAAAGAGGTAATGACTTGCTCCTGAACGTACCTCTTTGGAGGTTTATCCACGGTTCCCGGGTTGAGCAACTTAAGCAAGCGCTCAACGATAGGGTCGAGATAAGGCAAAAGCGTTTCACGTTCGACGCCCTCACAGAAGTTTATCAACGCTGCAGCAGCATGCGAGTGCACTCTGAAAACGCGTGACACCGTGCGTTGTCACCGTTCCCACCATGATGAGCAGCAGTAGGTTTTCTATGAGTAAATTGGAATAGTGGAGTCCAGGGAAACATTTGCATACCGAGACTCCGGAGCTTCCAAGGTAGGGATGAGGGCAGCGAAAATCTGCTGATGAAATTGTTCTTGTATAACTTCCTACATTTGAAACGTCCGTGGGTATAGTTGTCGACGAAAAATCACAGGACTCCATACCTCAAGATCAGTACATAATTGACCGCTGACAACCACAATCAATATAAAACTCCCCACTTTCAAAATCAAAATGTCACTTACATGCATTGACACGCTGCATATCGAACACGAGGATGTGGATCTGAGAACATTGGTGTGACCAGGCTATGGAATTCGAATGCTTGAGTTCAACTACGCAGCACTGAGAAGAATGTCGACTTACTCGATAATCTTCCCCAGCTCGTGCTGCATGACTTTATTTGTACCCTCTGCAATAGCTGCAATCGCCATGAGCCCTGCATGGCGCAACCTCCAGTCATGGCTCGCAAGCATTGCAGGGATATACTGGAACGCAGGTGGCAGTACCGCCTTTCCACCCAGTGCACAAGCGAGCCTGTCGATCGATTGCTCGTACACGTGCGGATACGTGTCATCGGTTGGATCTTCCCCAGGCTGCCAGAAGTCTTCTTCAGCCAAGACTCATACTTATTTTAAATACGGGCGTACCTCGGCTTCAAGCCAGATATCCGTCTCATCCTCTGGAATTTCGCCCATGCCCTCCAGACATCCACGTACCACGACACCCGTCCAGCCATCTACGCGCTTAACCATATTCGGGCGCGCCTCGCTCAAACTGATCATGAACTCCAGCGCAGCCTTGCGCACTTCTTCTTCCTCGTCATCTCCTGGTCGCTCCTCCGCCGCAGCTTTACCCTTTCCATTCCCATTTTGTGATGGCGGGGGGAACACGAAGCTACTTCCGCCTGCACCAGGATTTGGATGCGCGACGGTGGGAGTCGGACCGGCATCTACTGCGGGAAGGATCAGAGCGGGAAGGAATGCCAACAGCGCAGGGAGATGTGGCTCGAACAAGCTTGGGTTGCTGGATGCTAACGGCGTCAGTGTAGAGATGAAAGAAGGCAAGTTAGCATGAGGGAGCGTTGGCAGCGTGTTCAGCATGGGGTACATCAGCGAAAGCGATTGAGCCTGCTGTGGCACGTCGGAGGCAGATAAATAAACTACGGATGCTCTTAAAGCGGCCAGCCGAACCTGAGCTATAGTGAGCAAGGTCGATCGCGGATATAAGAAAACACTTACGTCGATACTCTCCGGGTCCTGTAAACCTTTGTGTAGAACCGCTAGTATGGCTTCCGTTTGCAAATCCATGATAATGTTAGGCGTTCCGGAGAAAACTCTGAACGCAGATTCCCGAGTGCTAGCGTCTGTATTCTCGGCCATGCTGAACGATTGTGCCTGCAGCGCGTGCCACGGTCTGCCGCGTGCCATCGAATTATTTGCGAGATCTGCAACGGTATCTACCGTCTTTCTTCGCACCATAGATGATGATTCGTGTAGCAAAGAATGTAAGAGAATGCGTTCTAGAGTGCTGACGCTTTGCGCAGAAAGGTGGTCGTAAAGAGACAGTCGGGTGGTGGGAGACGGACGGAAGAGAAGACGTCGGAGAAGAACGAGGGAGAAAGACCGCATCTACGCATATTGAGATCAGATTCATACCACGTATTAAAGATGCTCACCACTTCAGTATCTGCATTTATCGAAGACTGAGCAAGCGCAAGGATGTACAGTTCCGGCGCCTGCGAGAGACGGTCGTTCACTGCTTTTTCCGCACTGCAGGGACATCAGCAATCCTGCATTCATAATGAACCGACTTACTTGGATCGAATCTGGTTATCTCCGAGGACGAGATTTGATAAAATCTGCGTAAGCTCTGCAGTGACCTCTGGTGGCACGATCGCGTCCATGTCCGGTTAGAGTTTGTACACAAACACAACAAAACCTGACAAGATGTCAATTTCGGTTTATATGTAGTAAAGTGAGGGTAGGGTGCCGTTATGCTTCGTTGAGCGGTCAGTTGCACAAGCCGTTGTCGAAGGAGAGAAAGATGAGTTGCACTGCACCCTCGGCGTCTACGTAGGACGATGGAAGTCAGGCTTGGCACGTGCCCGATACCCGTTTCCTCGTCATTTCAGTTGAAATCCTCAATCGGCGTTGCAGTGTCGCAAAGTTGCATCGGTACTTGGTCTCCGTCAAGTCCTGCAACGACCTGGGCGCGTCGATGTGCCTTCGCGATAGCCAAAGCGTTTAACAGACAAGCACAACTTCCAAGGTATTATTGGACTACAGACATCGTTGCTGTACAGCACGTAGGCACTTATCTGCTACCATTGTAAAACTTATCTTATTTGATTGATGGAATAGTTAGGTACTGTCCTTATCGGGCCCGGTTTTAGCTCTGAGTCGATCACTTGTCACCCGCTGGTGGCTGGAGCGCTGGAACTAAGTACAAAGCTTTCATGCAACGCTCTACCTATCGGCTTACCATGGCTACGGGTGCCTATGCTTGAAGATGCTGACTGGTGAAATCGCCCCCACAGGGGCTTGTCGGCTCGATAAGGCCGTCGTATCATGGTCGTACAGGCACCTCTAATTTGCCTTGCGATCTCCAGACGTGGATCTTCTTATCGACACCCCGTTATCATTCGAGCTTGGAGTGGTGGATAGCCGTTCGCGTTCCTGTGCCGTACTGCAGAGTCACCGACTGGGCCTTAAATTGAGGCGGGGAAAGGTCAATCTGACTCGCCGCTCGTCTTTCAGCCGCTACCCCCTTCGTTTCCGCTTCGTGTTCTGTCAACCAACACGATGTCAAAAGTCGTCCAACCTGTCCGTAACTGGGCTCGCAGGCTTCGAGGGGCATTCGACTCTAAGGAGGCTTTCATCCAGTACATCCACACGGAGGGAAACGCTCATCGGCTGCACTCATGGACGAACGAGGACCTCAAACCTTCCCCGCCGCACATGATCAACTGGCGATGGTACAACTTCTGCCTCTTCTGGTTTGGAATAGGCTTTGGAAACTGGTACGTTTCTCTAAACATTCCATGAATTGCACACTTACTTGGCGTTTTTATAAGGACATTGGGCTCGAGTTTGGTTGGTGCCGGCCTTTCGTGGTGGCAGGCAACCATCGCTGTCTGGATCGCTGCTTTCGTCTCCGGAGCTTGCATGGCTTTCAACTCTCGCGCAGCCGCTAACTATCATGTCGGCTATCCGGTCATCCTTCGTACCTGCTTCGGGATGTACGGACACTACTGGCCCGTTCTCGCCCGTGGAATATGTGCTTGTGTGTGGGTGTCTGTCCTCTGTAAGTTCCTTCTGCTGTTGAAATCAAGTTGGTCGTTGCCTTACCGTATCGCAGCCTTCCAGGGTGGCAACTATATCTCCACCATGCTCAACTGCGTCGTTGGCAAGAAATGGAACAATCTTCCCGTGCAGTTCCCTGAGTCCTTGGGCACCACTGTTCAGCAATTCATCGGTTTTGTCATCTTTTGGGCCCTTGAGTTGCCCTTCTGTTCGATGAGGCCGACAAATTTGCGATGGTTGTACACGTTCAAAGCGTGGACTCTTCCGCCGTCCGTCTTCGCCCTTCTCATCTACTGCCTTGTTCAGAGCAAAGGCGAATTGGGCTCAACTGCAGCGTTGGCCGGAACGACTGCTCTCCCCCGGGGTTCCGCACTCGCGTGGCTATGGGTCAGCTCCATTAACTCCTGCATGGGTAACTGGGTATGTCATTTTTGCTCGCACACTAGAATCTGCTGCTAACCAGCGAGTTTGACTTCGGGTAGTCGACATTTATCGCGAACATGCCTGATTTCTCGAGATATGCACAGAATCCCGACGCGGTACTTTGGACGCATATTATATTCGTGCCGTTCCCCGCTGCCATTGTGAGTTACTGCGTGATTAGCTTGCGCCGCTGTCCCGGATTCTCACTTTTCTCCCGTCGCAAACAGGGTGGAATGATCGGTATCTTTGGCACTGCTGCGCTTCAGAAAGCCTGGGGGGTGACGATCTGGAATCAATGGGACGTCTACGATGCGATGCTCGAACACTCTTGGAATGGCCCGATACGCTTCTTCGTTTTCCTGCTCGCGTTCTGCTCTGGACTATTCAACTTCGGCGCTATCATTGGCGCGAACTTGCTCCCCTTCGCCAGCGATATCACTGCGCTCGTACCTACGTACTTTAACATCCCGCGCGGGATGTGGTTCTGCGCGCTCCTCGCGCTCCCTCTGCAACCGTGGAAGATCCTTGAGTCGGTAGATGGTTTCCTCGCGTTCCTCGATGGGTACGGTATCTTCATGGGTCCCACCGCGGCCATCATGATTACAGACTACTGGATCGTGCGCAAGGGCAACATCAAGATTATGGACGCGTACAGCTCAAAGCCCGGCGCGACATACATGTACTTCCACGGCTTCAACTTGAACGCATTCTTCGCGTATTTCTGCGGCATGATCATCCCTTTCACCGGCTTCGTCGGGACATTTGGCGTCAAGGTCCCTCTGGCAGCGACGCGGCTGGACTCGATAGGCTGGTACCTCAGTGCCGTCGTTGCTGGCGTGTTGTATGTCGTATTGTGTAAGATTCGCCCTCTATCCAACATCGACCCGAGCATGCCTCGCGAGCAGCTCGCGCGCGAATTTGCGGCGTCGCGTCTTGTAGAGGAGACCCAGGAGGATGCGGCTAGCAGCGTTGAAGACGAGAAGATAATGGATGTAGAGGAGAAGACGCCTAGCTATGTCGTGTCGTGCGAGCCGGTGCTGGACGTGTAAGATTTTAGGGGGTGTTTATTATGAGTGTATATCTACCCTACTACCCTTTGTTTCATGATATCTGTGTACACGATAGAGGCGAGACGTTGTTTTACTTTGTGAACGATCGTGCAGTAGACTGAGACATGCGGGCGGCGGCGCGTTATTCGGACATGCGCTTCTCATGGCATACTAGAAAGCACTACCACTTGAACCAGAGCAACATATAGTTTGACTTCCCAAGGTTACAATATGCAGAGCTCAGAGATACACAGGTCAAGTAAATACGCCGAGCTCTGCAACCCCGGCCAGTCTAGGGACGATAGAGATTTGGAGGTTCAGGGAGACTTAACTGGCACATCTGAGGAACGGGGAAAGCATGGTGCTCGTTATCACTTCTGCTCCAATACCGTAACTCTAGGTCTGTGCTCTTTGGACTTTGAGTGATACAAATTTCTACGCTTGATACTTTCTCCAAGCCTTGTCTCATTGTTGAGTTTACTGTACTTAGAATAAATTACTCTCCTGAAGGCACAAAATACTAGCAAATTCCTCATGGCGTACACAAGATGAAGAAAATCGTCTTACCAGCTAGTAGTACGTGGACACTGTCCGTCGCGTTCGTATCGTTATCTAAATTAGGCTGCTTACTTGCCATTTATGGCATATTCTGCGGCCAAAGTATCCTCGACCGTCGTATCTGAGTCAGGATTCCAATGACTATTGAACGTTGTTTCTGATATAGATTCTTCAGTGGTCCGAGTGCTCCCCCTCACATGCCGTCGAGCACTGAAAGAGAATGAGTCCACGGACAGTCTTATGCAAATGAGCCGCCTAGCCTGAGGTAACGCACATTTCTCCCATTGACTCGCTGCATCGCGGTCGCCGTAAGGCGGCGAGCTGGCGGGGATGTCGACCAATGGGAAGGCGCCAAGCGGCGAAACGCGGCTGTGACCTGGGAAGTGACGTGATGATGTGACGGCCGTTACGGCGTGATTCGAGAGTGTTCCACGTCAAATTGTTCATAAGGTCTGCTGTCCGCTTTCTCCTCCTTGCGCTGTTACCATCGACGTTCGCCGACATTTCTTTCACCATGCACCACCTCTCTCAGTCGTCTTCTGCTGCTCTCCGCCGTGCTGCCGTCAAGGCTGCGAGGCCTTCGCTCGCGCGCGGCGCGCACAAGGAGCTCAAGTTTTCCAACGAGGGTCGTGCCAGCATTCTGAAGGGTGTTGACATCCTCGCCGACGCTGTCAGCGTGACCCTTGGTCCTAAGGGTAAGCCAGTTATATGTGCGCGGGATAGATCGTATGCCTGATTATTCTTTGTTCAGGACGGAATGTGATCATCGAGCAGTCCTTCGGTGGTCCGAAGATCACGAAAGGTATATATAGTTGTTAATTCTCTGTAGTCTTTCCTCAGATTTTTTTCAGACGGGGTCACTGTCGCAAAGTCAATATCCCTACAGGACAAGTTTGAAAACCTTGGTGCTCGGTCAGTGATACGTTGACAGTATTTCATTTGGTCATGACTGACCATTCGTTCAGATTGGTCCAGGATGTTGCTCAGAAGACTAATGAGATTGCTGGTGATGGTACTACCACCGCTACCGTTCTTGCGCGGGCCATCTACTCTGAGGGTGTCAAGAACGTCGCAGCTGGTTGTAATCCCATGGATCTTCGCCGCGGTTCTCAGGCTGCGGTTGACCGCGTAGTCGAGTTCCTTGCCTCGCATACGAAGACCATCACGACTACCGCTGAGATTGCTCAGGTCGCTACGATCTCTGCAAATGGTGATGTCCACGTCGGCAACCTTATTGCCCAGGCTATGGAGAAAGTCGGCAAGGAGGGTGTTATCACCGTGAAAGAGGGTCGCACGATTGAGGACGAGATTGAGATCACGGAGGGCATGCGCTTCGACCGTGGTTTCATCAGTCCCTACTTCGTCACCGACGTCAAGTCGCAGAAGGTTGAGTTTGAAAAGCCTTTGGTCCTTCTTTCCGAGAAGAAGATCAGTGCCATTCAAGACATTCTTCCTGCGCTTGAAGCATCCGCTCAGGCAAGGCGTCCTCTCGTCATTATCGCGGAGGATGTAGATGGGGAAGCCCTCGCTGCCTGCATTCTTAACAAGCTCCGAGGACAACTCCAGGTATGCGCTGTCAAGGCGCCCGGGTTTGGTGACAACCGCAAGTCTATCCTCGGTGATCTTGCGATCCTCACTGGTGGTACCGTTATCACCGACGAACTCGACATCAAGCTTGCGAACTTGACTGCCGACATGCTTGGCTCCTCCGGTTCTATTACTATTACCAAGGAGGACACCATCCTCCTGAATGGCGAGGGTTCCAAGGACGCCATCCAGCAGCGATGCGAGCAGATCAGAAGTCTTGTTGCTGACAAGACTACGAGCGAGTACGACCGTACGAAGTTGCAGGAGCGTCTTGCCAAGCTCAGCGGTGGTGTTGCAGTTATTAAGGTCGGTGGCAGCAGTGAGGTTGAGGTCGGAGAGAAGAAGGACCGTTACGACGATGCTCTCAATGCGACCCGTGCTGCTGTCGAAGAGGGTATCTTGCCCGGAGGTGGTGTTGCTCTGCTGAAGGCGTCACTTGCGCTCGCGTCGAATGCGCCGGGCACGTCGAGCTCCGCGTCGTCGTCGACATCTCCGGACGCGAAGCCGATCACCACTGCGAACTTCGACCAGGACCTCGGTGTATCGATCATCAAGCGCGCGCTGACGTACCCCGCGCGGACGATCCTTAAGAACGCTGGCGAGGAGTCGTCGGTGATCGTTGGTACGCTCGTCGCTAACTATGGCGCACCGGACAAGTTCGCGTGGGGATACGACGCAAGCAAGGGCGAGTATGTTGACATGATCAAGGCTGGTATCGTCGACCCGCTTAAAGTCGTGCGCACTGCCCTTGTCGACGCGGCCGGTGTTGCGAGTTTGCTCACGACAAGCGAGGCTTGTGTAGTTGAAGCGGAGGAGAAGGAGAAGCCAGGTGCCGGTGCGGGCATGGGCGGTATGGGTGGAATGGGGGGCATGGGGGGCATGGGCTTCTAGACGAAGAGAAGTGAGCCTTCACAGTTGTGGAGGCATGAGGTTTCTAGTCTGTCTGCTCAAAAGTATCATGCTGAACTTAATGCTCTCTTCCTGCACTCATCTCACATCGCATCACTCATCCCCCTCCCGCTTGCACGTCGTATCTATGGTATATCTATAGGCTCTGTTAATGCATGGAATAACCAATCCCCCCTCTTCAGATATATCAGGCATGACTGTGATGTGTTGTCATGGCTGTATAACCGGTATCGACCTACATACAAACAAGACAGCCTTCATAATGCGGTTCAGGGAGAGATCAAGAAATATTTGAGTCACTCATGACCTTTAAAGACAAACATTGTTCGAGATGCGTAGTTTGATGCCACTCGTGCATTTCGCATGGACATGAACTTCCAGAACAAACGAGTCAATTCCAACGAGCGTTGGGCTGAGATTAAAGCGCTCGGCAGTAGCGAACAGGGCTAGACGTGCCAACGCGGCCTATGTATTGTGAGCATCACCGAAATAAAAATCGTTTCAAGCCGAGACGTGTAAGATTCGCAGAAGTTACTCGCCAAGCATTTGAGAGCGGACGATGTATCAGTGCCGGTCCGCTTTTTCCCCCCTGATACCAACCTGGTTACATTTTCCCTGAATGGAAATAATTCAATGCTTTTTTCACGCTACCAGCCAACATACGCTCTTCTTCCTCTAATAGTCTGCTTCAATCATGTTTAGTAGCAGTAAACCACAGAGAGTGTTGCGATCCAGATAACCCTTCACGATCATCGGACCTACATTCATCAGAGCATGATTCGATTCATCCGTCATGCACTGGCAATCAGAGGTTGGGAAGAGCTGGCCAATTATCCCTGCAGTTATTGATCTTCGCGTTGAGCAAGGTTTCAATCTTTGATGCGTCAATTTGAACAGATTGAGTCCTTGCGCATTCTTCAAATTTTACCAAATCGATACATAGGGTCTTCCAACCAAACTCAACAACCATAAAGCGACTGGCAAAACCGTTGGTAGCCTCCAAACCGTTCCCTGCGTTTACTTACTGAGCGTAAAACGTTTGAGGCCACGACCATGCCTTCATGATATGAGTCTCCACTGTTCCTCGCTCGATCCACTTGTGGTATCGCCCCTGCTTCGGCTATGACACTGCTAGCATCCTGAAGCCATCAAATTGTTGAGCGGCGGTGTTGAGCAGCGTTCAAATCAAATAAAGCAAGGGACTTTAGGCTACCGACGTCATTCTTCAAAGTCGGAACTTTCTTTATTCGAAGTAATCATTTGGAATCCAGTGAACCCCAGAATCATGGAACATGTAACGTTGGCCGAATGATATTGCAAATATGTATGGTTGTTTCCCGGCAACAAGTTGCCACACAAGACAAGTAGATGGCTTTTCCTATGATTAAGATCTGACTGGTTATCCATCGATTGCAAATCATAATTGACAGAACTACCAATTCCCGGCTGCCCCATAGGAGAATATGCTTCTCTTCCACTTCAGGTGATTTATGAGTCCGATGTACTCATCTCGAATCAGGAAATACGGGGACAAGTTGAAGCGGGATCCATCGCCGTTGGTCCAGTCGATCATCTCTCTGACATCCACAAAGCGGGCCTTCGGGTCAAGTTCCTACAGAACGACATGTCAGGATTGCTGATTGATCTTATGAGCGATAGTATACATCTTTATCATGGTCATCGTTGAGATTAGAATCGTCGACTACTTTCGCCATCCTCCTTCGCTTCTCTCCGGTTCCACTATGTTCTATAAAGCTTAAACACAATATAATGCTGGGGAGTGCTGTCGTGAAATTTAAGGAATTTCGCTGAACCAAATAGCAAAATCAATGAAACAAAGAAGCGCATTATGTTCGACATACACACTTTTTCGTCTCCGTCTTCACATATTCGTTTGTCACCCACCCACCATGATTTCGACTGCAAGGCGGGGCAAGAACAAAGGGGGGAGTGAGAATGCGGCATTGTCACAAAATACTTGATATGACAGCATATCTCCAGTAGGTTGTCCCCGAGGAACGAGAAAGTAGATGAAAGCACACCCAGAGGCATCAGGACGATCCTCCATTCTTAGAAGATGATTCCATATCTCTTCTACAGGAGAACTCAACTTGGCGGCCATGCTCCTAAAATCTTATTCTTTGCTTCTGACTTTTCCGAAAGAGCCTCTCCCAAGCCTGCAAGCGGAAAACTTCTCTTCAGCTGTAGTTCACGAGAAAACATCAACATCAAGTCAAAGCAGGAGTTGATACTACATACCTTCCGAAGACAGATATACTTGAAGTGCTATTTCTGCAACGATGACTTTGCTGAGGCCATCCACATCGGCCTCTTTCTCAATAGCCCCCTTGGGAGTTTCACACATGTCTCCGTATCAACACGTACAAATAATACACTGTGTTTGTAAGACATGGCGGGGAAATAGATTGAAACAAGACGAATGAGACGAGACTGGGTGCGAATACCAGCGAGGTCTTTCTGCCGCCCGACACTAATTGATATCTACTTAAAGTTTTTGAATGGAAGCCAAGTCAGCACTATAGACTTGTGAAGGCAATTTATAATTTCCTACATTGGAAAGCGATCGTATGGAGTCTTGTCGCGAGCACCAAACTATCTGCTCTACGTCCCTTCGGAATCTGGAATCGAACCAGATTCCTTTCTACTCACTTGCGACGTCAAGTCCAGAGTTGCTTTGCCCGATTTGGCTAAGGTGGTACGAGTGGCGCATATCAGGCCCCTGTTTAGAATGAACGACCCCTCGATTCACAGACGAGTCCGTACGCGGCATAGCGTATCTGGAATCTTGTTTGCATTTCTCAGCAGGAAAATGTCAGGAACGAACTTTGATCTCGGATATGTCCATCATGCTTTTATCTTCCACTAGCGAATCTGCCCCGACGTGCGTGAAATACGAAATCTCGACTCGTCCCGAGAGCTCAGACAATGTCCACATTCCTAGAGGTTCCTGCGTAGAATGCTCGAGGCTTGGCAGTCCGATCTTGTTTAGCTGTTGACCATTGAGAAGAGGAAAAGCGTACATGTGATACAACAGAGCAAAAGAACGTGGCGTAATCCAGAATGACTAACCTTGCCCGACACATTTTTAATCACGACACATAACACATATATGTCGTGCATATAGCTGCGCAAGGAATAAATCATGGCTACAAATTGCTAGAGATTCGTATTGCTCATGCAACTTACGCTTTCAATACACGGAGCTGGCTCTCACGTCAAAGAGGTGCAGCATAATTAAAAATACAGTGACCTTGATTTTAGCACTGCACTTCCTAAGCGTCCTCCATGACGACGTCAACATCTGCGCCGATCGTCGATGCCCTGGGTAAGTCCACACCATCGGCATCGGCAAGTAAACCCTCCGCAGCCTGGCGAATGTTCGCGATCTTGCTACGCATAACCTTAATGGCCTCCGGGAAGAGGTCCTCAGGCGCGTACGGCCCCTCGGACTCAATAGTGTCTGCAGACGGAATGCGTCAGTCACGGGCTCTCGATCTGTTACAGCAGTCTGCAAATAATGAGCACCACGTACAAATGAACCAGTCTCTGATCCGCTTAAGCTCCACACAGCCCTCAAACTCCTTGTGCCGGAGCACCTCACGCGACATACTCTCCTTACGCATATTGTGTTCATGTATCGATATCTGTCGGACGATCAGGGCATGGTGTCAACCCTGACGCGCGGCTGCAGCTCACCTGGCCGTCTCGGTCTATCTGTACGACACCTGGACTGAAGCATGCTGCGAATTTTTCCCCAAGATGCGGGGGAACGGGTTTCGATGGGTTCAGGACGATGAGTGGATGCAGACGATATGAGGCGGTAGCTGGTTGATTAAGTTGATGTCAGCAAGAGGCGTGAAAGTGACTCGGCGGAATCAGTCTTCAGACCCAGAGCTTGCGCGACTTACCTACAGGGCTCCATTTCGCATGCACCTTACCAACATTTTTAATGGCATGCAGCTCCATCTCGATTTCCTGACCTGGCCTGAGTTTTGCTAAAACGATTTCCTGAATAAGTGGGCAACGAACAATCGTCAAACTGTGAGCAAGATGGGAGGCAGTAGAAGACAGTGATCTGCCAACCTTGTTCGTTGGTGCCGGTGTACAACCAGCAAAGACAGCTGCTTGTTCGCCTTGAGGGATCCATTCCAAATCTCCGCTTTTGACGAGCTCATGCAGGAATTTCCTAGATGCCCCCTTTTCTTTCGATGCACTCTTGTCGACCTCGCATGCGACATTCAACCTGCGCACATTAGAGTATGCGCAAGACGGATGTAAGGAACACACCTGAATACTAGTGTATTCCGGTCCGTTGGGACGTCTTCACGGTAGTCAAAGAGCGACGGATCGACATTGAGTGGGACGAGGCCTAGTCGGTGGGCCAAGACCTCGTCGTGGATGACAGATGTGTTGTTCCACACATATACGTTTTCGATGGCCAGCGACGGAACCTGGAAGGGAGTCAGTGTCTTGCTCCCGAATCATGCCGTGCCCGTACCTCTGCGATCATGATTCGACGAAAGGCGTTGGCGATAGACGCGTCTACGCCGATGAGGTCGAATTCGACTGAGCGCTGCGACAGCCGCTTTACGCTCACCTTGAGGTTCTGTCCTCGGCCGCGCGAGCTATGGGCAAGCGGAAGTGGCTATAGGACGGCGAACGCACCTGTTTGAAGTGAGCGAGGTTCCAGCTGTGGTCCTCGCCCGGGTAATGACCGGGATACTCGGTATTTGAGACGTCCGAGACGCGTTCTGCGTGAACATTGACATGGCGACGAGGATTAAAGACCGACGGGGGCAGCTGGGACGAGCTTGGGCGAGCGTAGGACGTCGACGCCATTTTTCCTTCACAGTTGACGCCGAGGATGAGAGTTGCCCGCTCGCTATACCACGTGGTCCTGCTGACAAATTCACAACTCGAGACTCCGAATCTGCTGTCGTTCTATGTACCAAATCGAGGTGTATTTGTGATCGGAATGGACGCTACGGTAGACGTGGCTATCTTGTAAGCTTAGTCTGCCCGGAGAGTGGGGTTCAAACTTCGTCTTTACCAGCAGCCTGAGTGTACGCGATTTTTTCTGTTGCACTGACGAGGTCTTATGTGCCTTCGGTGTCTCAACCAAAGGATGCTATATGATAACTGAGGATATTGAGAGTAGTTCAGCAGGAAGGCAGGAAGCGAGTGACAGCGTGAACGACATTGCGAAGGTTGCTAGCCCGATAGATTGTGTGTTATAGACTTTGCTACCAGGCCAACGGCGCCCTTGTGAGAACAGTTGAGTACGATGGAGGTAGTCAACGCGCCAGAATTGCAACCATCATACCATCAATTTTCCATTTTCCTTCACAGCACTCATAGCGAACTGAGTAAATCCCAAATTTCAAAGATTTACGTTAAGCTTTTTTGATGACTTGCTCTCCAAAAACGACTCGTGAATATGTCTTGTTTGTTATCATTAATCGCCTTCACAACTTACATATGCGTGAAGTGAATGAAGAGTGTTCAATTCGAATTGTATGGAACATCATTCCAGAAATTCCATCGCGCAAGTACGTAGAAACATTCATCATAGTATTGGCATAAGGGTAAGGTGATACAGCATTACAAGCAACGGCAAGAACACAAGATATCAAAGCAATTTGTGACGGGCTGTCCTTCCAGTTTGGCCTGCGATTTCAAGGTCAAGCTCAACCGCCGAAAGTGAGATCGAGGGGCACGTCGAGATAATCATCGCCCCAAAGCGGAGCATAGACAAAGTGACCCTGTGACGAAAAATGTTACGTTTGTAAGGGAATGCAAACCAATGGACTCACTTGTCCCCAAGCGGTGTTGGACTTGAACCCAAGAGGCTCGATGCCGCTGGCGAACCCTACAGAATCATAAGTCGGCATACATTCAATGCACCAATCCATCACCAAACGAGCGTACTGATGTTGGTTCTTCCCACATTGGAGGTCCACATGTTGAGCCCGTGGATGGGGAAGTTGTCGTTCGGTAAGACCTGCTTTCGCGTCAGAGGGAATCCTATGTATGATGCATTAGACGTACCTTGACGGTCTTGTAATCTCCATCCGACCAGTCGAAGACTCCATGGTTCCACCACTGGTCGCTGCTCAAACCCCCGTTGTACCGATCCTATTGACCACAAGATTAGAACTTGGTAGAATTAAGGAAAGTAAGCACTCACATAATAATCATTGTAGTCAATCCAGCTCGTAAATGTATAGAGATCGGACTGAACGGGGGTCTCCATGAACCGGTCGCGAGTGTAACTATCCCCGTACGAAGCCTGCCACTGGAAGGGGGTTTTGCCGCTATTCTTGAAGAGGTTGAGTGTCTGGCTGAAATCAATATTATCTTAACACCAGAGTATCAATGTCAATCGCCCGCAATCAGTTCGGATGAAAGCTACGAACAAGTGAACGTCGTCCCAGAGTGGCTCCCGCCAGAAGGTTGCTGCCTGTAACACGTCATGAGGCCAGTTGTGTCTTCGGCCTGTATGGCAAATTCATCTAGGAACCAGTATTCGGTCTCGGATGTACCGTTGCCTCCCCACGGACCGAACCACCTAGGAGAGCCACCTGACCAGCGCACGCAAGACCCGCCGTATGTAGCGATGGTGTAGACCACCCCGCCACCAGATGCAAAGCCGCTGTTCGGATTAGGAGTGTTGTTCGTTGCGTAGGTGTAGAGGTATACCGTCCAGCTCAAATCCCACCATTGCCACTTAGATTCCGGCAGCACGCTCCAACCGCTGGATTCGTCGCTCCACGGGGATTCTTCGCTGTACCACGAGAGTTGGATACTGAAAGAAGTGCTGTCGTCGTTGTGAGAGGGTCAAGGTTCATAGAAAGCGAGACTTGACTTACTTGCTGACAAATGACGTATCCGACGGGGGAGTCAGATTGACCGAAGTAGCGCGAATAGACGCAAGGGAAGCTTCATCAGAGGCGTGTGCTACCGATTTGGCAATGAGACCGATAGCATATTTGAGCTTCCGCTCAAAAGTCATGGAAGGATCCTTTACGTCGCGGATGGTGATTCGCTTATCCCTTGTAGCTATAGCTTCCGGGGATCGAACGTCCTTCTGGGTAAGACGTGTAATGGAAAAGCCGGGGATGAGGTGGATAAGGTCAAGCCCCACCATCCTGTGAATCGTCAATCATCTATCAGTAGGTGCTACAGTGAAGAGTCTTTGATACACACTTGTATGCAACGATAGCTACACCTTCATCCAGCTTAATCTTAGGGATGTCAAGTACCGTCTTGGCAGCGTCCTTGAGTGCCTGTGCAACCTCGGTGCTGGGAGCGAAGAGGAGAAGAATAACTTTGTCATCGAGGAGCTTGTTTATAGCCTCTGCACTCGCTAGGCCGTCGTCGTGTCCGAATAGAGCGAGAGCAGTAGCATTCGGCGCATTCGGCAAAGACTTGTACTGGACAAGGGATGGTTGTAAGCTCAAGTCGCGAATGTTCGCAAAAAACTACTGACTTTGGAATATTGCTCATAATTAGCATACGTGTAGCCAGCGTCTTGAAGAAGACCGCGGAATATAGATGGGGTGGACCCCACACCGACAACAGAGCCAGAAGACATAAGTAGGTGTCGAGATGTTACTTGTTGAGAAGTTGTTGAGAGGAAGACAATGGGGCCCTCAGACAGAAAGCGCAGGCTTTTATACAGGTGGACTTTCTCCGTAATTATCTAATAAAATTGTGTCCATTGAACTTATCATTTTCGAAGGAGCAAGTGATGTAGCAAGTGACTTACGCCAAGACGGGACAGCAGAGTGTTCACCGCCAATGTCCATGTCGCCATCGATTGGTAATTGACCTATGTTTTACCGCGATGCGAGCTGCCTGCCTTCTCCAAGCATCGTTGTACCTACCGAGTGTCCAAGAAGACACCATGATTCTGAACACCAATTGAAAGTTTAGCGTGAGTTCCTGGAACGAACTCTGTCCGCAGGCGCCACTGGAGAGTGTCCGCTGAGATGTACTACTTGGGCAAGTCTTCTTGGACACCCATTTATCATCACGGCGACTCCGAGCCAGTAAGCCTTTCGCGGTGCGTATCGAGCGAATTATTCATGAGATGGAGCTGCCATAATCTCGGTGTATATGGAACTTCTTGTATCCTGGACACATTGGGGCTCGGGGGTGTTGGTGTCCAAGAAGCTCGTCAGCGCCTGTGCGCAGCGCGCCGTCTGTGTGATCCTCACACGAGGCGGCGATGCGCCGATCGCGTTCTGCTGATTGACCTTTGACTAGCGCCCGACTGCGGCCACCACCCAAGTGCACGTCAAATTCAACCTCAACTTCAGCTTCTCCCTTTGCAGACTCACCTCATCCTGCGGGTCACGAATCTCAACCTGACCATCAAGCCTCTGTTAAATGTGAAATAAACTACAGTTGAGTGGAATTAGCCTCGTTCTGTATCACACGCTCAATTCAGTCCCTGAACGATGCTTCGAAGCCTGCATTTCCCGAGTCTGCGTTCTATCAGGTCTAGTAGTTACACACGCCGAGCTGCTTCAATGACTTGGGTGGGAATGGTGTCTCAGCTCAGGCCCTTCTTGACTAGATCGTTTAAACCTGATTATCTCCTCTTGGTCCTGGACACTGAACACACCGGCCTGGAATGCCGCATTTGTCCCATGTCCAAGGTGGGGAAGGGACGTGTGGATGACGTCTCTGATTCGAACCTCTGCAAGACTCCGCACAAAATGTTTGGAGCCCTGCGATATGTAATTATATCGTAGTCCTTCCGGCCTTAGCATCGTTAGCATATGCGTCATAGCCTCTCAGAATTTCCCAGCTGCCAATGGCAGCACACTTATTTCACAAAAGGCGAAACATCGAGGGATATGAAGTACGAGGAAGAGCCAATCGAGACATCTTCTGACCAGGTGTTCTATACCGAAATTGTGTGCGTGTTCCACCGCTGACATACACGTCGGTGTCAAATCTGGCCTCGAGGGCGGTAGGCAAACGCTGGTCGTTCGGGGTATGGCCGTACTCACAGACATTTTATATAAAACGATGTACAGGAAACGTCTCTTCAACCCCCCAGCAACTCCAACATCCTGCTCTCGGTGTAAATCACATCTGCTCATTTTACTGCTATGTCCAATACTATTGTCGGCTCTCTGTCAATTGACCAATGCGTCGATCCGAATGGATCTCTTGTCTTAAAAGTGCCTATTCGTGTTCCGCCTGCTAAGCTTTCTCCCACCGTAGAGATTTCCTATCATTCTGCTGTGCATCAGCAGAGCGTTGTCGGCCACGGTTGGACCTTGGACGCATTTGGGCTCGTCCAGCGTACTGCAGCGACTATCGCACAGGACGGATTTGCCGGTAATTTAACTATCATTGGTGCAACATAATTTCTCATAGCTTTGTAGGATTCGTCAACTATGATTCAAATGATCGTTTCACCCTCAATGGTCAGCGATTGATGAAGATCTCAAGCAACGAGTATCGCTACGAAGTCGAACAGTGGACGAAAGTCATCGCTGTAGGCTCTGACTCTGCGAATCCCGATAGCTGGATTGAATATCTTCCCGACGGAACCGTTCGTGTCTATGGTTCAACCAACGTGAGCGCTCGACGAAGAACTACATCAGCGTGAACTCATTTATACTTGTTCCAGGACTCCAATGTCAAGGCTCAAGGCCAGAGTGTAACTCGAGTCTGGGCGATTTCGGAAACCTATGATTCTTTTTCCAACTTTTCTTCTTTTACCTATGCCAACGATACATCAACCGGATCCTTCTACCTGTCGAGCATCAACTTTGGCGGGAACAAAAACTTACAAATGCCACATCAGCGCACCCTCAGCTTCGATTACGAGGACCGTCCTGATATTGAGACAGAATATACGGGAGGGTACCCGGTGACACTGACGAAACGTCTCTCATCTGTCTCCGCTTCTATCAACGATTCTCTTGTCTACAAGCACTCTTTTGTCTATGATACCGCTCCCGTAACGGGATGGAGTCGGCTCCAGAGTGTCGCTCTGTCCGACGACTCGGGAACATTTGTCACCCCTCTTGCTTTTGATTGGTGCGATTCTGCACCTACAGTATTCGATGATTTGACGGCACTCACACCACTCACACCCGATGTCTCGACCTCACAAGTATTCCCTGTCGATGTTGCCGGTCGCGGCAGAACTGACCTCATTCTTGCGTCAAGTCAATACGATTTTGGGGCCGGTTCTAACATGCTCTGTCTTGATGTTCACCTCGCGGATGGATTAGGAGGCTTCAATCATGCGGCGGAGAATGGATCAGGTTCAACCAATCTTTTATATCCGACACATATGCTGGCTGTCGATGCAAATGGCGACGGTAAGACAGATCTGGTGCGCCAAATTCCGAAACTTCTCGAGGTAATGCACTCACCCGCCACGCATGTAGCTTCATATTATGAACGACTCATCGTCTGGCGATACTGAGCACGTTCTCACTGTGCTTCTTTCGACGGAGAATGGTTATGTGGCACAACAAGAAACAACCTTTGTCCCCGATGTTCCGGACGGGCAATACTTTTCTGGAGATTTTGAGGTAAGATCACACAGCTTGTGGAAGTACATCTAATCTGAGCGCCTGCGCAATGTTCCTTACTCACTAGGGAAATGGGAACGTCGGAGTAATATATCTCTACAATGAGTATACAGGCGGATCGCAGGCTTTTTCCATTGTACAGTTCACCTGCGATGGCACTTCTTTCCACGACCAACCACCCGTAGTGGGGCCGAAAGACATCACCGTCGAGGGAGTGCAAGTGGTCGTCGCCGATTTCAATGGTGATGGGTGAGCTCACCGAATTTATACAATCAGTGCTCGTCTCAACAGATATAATCACAGCTCGGATGATGTATTCCTCATCTCGTCGCTCTACAGTGGTGGAAATATCGTCTGCGAGATATCCTTCTTCCAGTCTCAGAATGGCAGGCTCAAGTATCGCGATGACAATCCATTCGCAAAGATTGGCGAAAGCATCTCGTGGACCGAGACGACGTCGTTCCTGGCCCTCCCAGAACAAGACGGAAAGACGGGGTTGCTCGTGCTATCTCAGAGTGGCAACGGCTACCTTCAATACCAGACACTTCGGAGCACTGGAAAGACGCTTGCTGTCTCAGATCAGGTCACGACGAATGTGCTATACGACGGAAAGATCACGCTTGGCCGAAGCACGTCCACCAATTCGCTCGATATCGTGAACGTTTTTGAGGCCATTGACGGAACCGAAGTCTCGGTTCTTCACTTCTACAACGGCTCATTCATCGACATACGCGGGGTGAAGCAGCCGCCTGGGACCACTCTCCAGGGTTACGACGTCAACTTTGCGGACACACGAGGAATAGGCAGAGCTGACTGCTTGTTCACACTCTACGACGACTCGAAAAGTGAACTGTCGTTGTACACTCTTCCCTGCGCCGGGACTGTCTCTGCGCCCGCGGATTTCATTACTGGTTACAAGGGAGGTCTCGGTGCGCAGTTCTCAGTCACATACGCCCCCTTGACAGACACCTCCGTCTACGATGCGCCTCCAACAACCAGGGGGTCTGCCGCTCCGTACGTCAATGCTCTGGCTCGCATATGGACATCGACCGCTTTCGTGACGCCGTCGAGTGCGTCTACTCTGCCCATCATGGGCAAGGGCCGTTCGCAACTGGTACACTTCCCGAAATATGTCGTCAAGGAGATGAGGAATTGGGCGGCTCCTTCGACCCAACCTGACGGATACTCTCAATCGACCTTTTTCTATACTAATGGGCGAATGTCGTTTGACGGAAGGGGTTGGTTGGGCTTCGAGACGATCAGACAGACGGTGGAGCCACTTGGTGCAGAGACCACGAATATCTACCTTCAGGAGTTCCCTTTTATTGGTCAGATGTCCCGGACGACGATACGCGATGCCTCAGATCCCAGTCGAACGTTGAAGGACTTGACGTATGATTTGAAGTCTTTCCCCGCAAACGGCGGCGCTAATTGCTATACCACGATGCCCGTCGCTCATCAAACGTTCTATGAGGGTGGCTCTCAGGCGTTCATGGTTGACGTCACCCACGACTACGATTCCTACGCGAACATCGTCAAGACCGTGATCGCAGTTACAGGGAAGCCAGCATTGACACTGACTCAGACCTACTCCAACGATGAATCGCAGTGGCTCATTGGGACCAAGCTCTCGGAATTGGTTACTTCTGACGGTATCACCGTGAAGCAGTCCAAGTTCGCCTACCTTGCGGGGACGCAGACCATCAATCATGTCGACCAATGGGTAGCGGGAACGCAATGGTCATCCCAAGATCTCTCTTTGGACGCCGTGGGCAATGTGACGACAATGAAAGGTCCCGGACCAGCATACAAGACTCTCAGCTACGATGATACGTACTCCTTCCCTACAACAGTAACATCTGCCGTCGACAGCCAGAGGTCTCTTACTACAAAAGCGACCTACGATCTCAGTACTGGACAAGTCGCGTCTGTCATCGATAGCAGCGGATTCATAAAAGCCCAGAAGTACGACGTGCTCGGTCGACCTGTCGAGTTTTCCGAAGGAAACGCGTCATCGAGCTTGGTCGTCATCGAAAAGCGGCAGTATACTACCCTTGACAGTCAGCCTGTTTGTATCAGACAAACACTATGCGATTTCTCTTCCGACTCTTGGACCAAGGAGACAGCGTATTTGGACGGACTTCAGAGACAGTGGAAGACCGCCGTGCCGAGCCCATCTGACCCATCAATCACGATCTGTAACGAGATTCGATACGATGGTGCCGGTAGAAAGACAAGGCAATACAGGAGCTATAGGAGCGACAACACGAATCCCGAGTACACTGAAACCACCTTCGACAGCATGTCTCGGAAGATCAAAGTTGTCTCGCCTGCGGCTATTGGAGGTGCTGACTCGGTGACGTCCACATATCAGTACAGCTACGTCAATGGCCAAATTATCAGCGCGGAGACGAGATCTGGAGGCGGAGAGGGCAGTACGACTGTGCTGAATGCTGTTGAGTATTTCCCAAACCCCGATTCTTCCGCGAAGGAGTTTGTCAAACCGCTCGCTGTGAGCTCCATCGATGAGCTTGATAGGCAGATACAAACATCGTATGACCCCATGCATCGTGTGGTCGCTGTGACAGACCCTAGTGGCGTACAAGTGATACAGCAATGGGATGCTTTGTCAAGACAGCTAGGTCGGCGGATAACAAATCCAAAAGGCATATCTCCTGACGTGATCAGTCAGTTCTCGGTACAGTATGACGACGCTACCAATACCACCACCGTCCGGAACGAGCTCCTGCAGACATCAGTTGTCGTAGAGAAGGACTTCATGAACCGACCGACGAAGAAGACTGCTCCCGACGAGGTCCTCGCTTTCGTCTATGATACTGCGTCAGCTAACGCACTCGGCCGCCTTGCCGCAGTTACCTCCTCGAAAGGTACGGAAGAATATTATACATATGATGCTAGAGGCTGCCTGGCTACTTCTGCTTTGAACATTGACGGCCAATCCTTCGCAACATCTTACGAGTATACTCCCACCCGGCAGCTGAGCCGAACGATCAATCCTGACGGATCTGAAGTTTCCAAGACGCTGTTCGCGAACAGCGAGACGGTGAACAAGGTCACGCTTACGGACGGCACTTCTAGCAAATCCGCGTCCGTGGTATTCAGCGAGTTCGATGATCCCTTCTTCTCTCCTCTCGTCTGTGATATCGGCAACGGTTTGAAGTCCCGAGTCACGCTCGCCGATAACGGTGCTCCTCTCAAAGCAACTCTCTCCAAAGGCAATTCTACCACGCCTTCCTACCAACAGTCTTGGAAGTTGAACGGTCGCGGCCGAGTCCAGGAGTATGACGATGACTTCACAGGTACTGATATCCGGGCATATAGCTACGACCTTGCAGGTAAGCCATCGCTCTCGTGCACAGAAATATTCCTCAGGTCTCGCTCTTAGGTCAACTTGTACAAGCTCAAGCGAGCGGAGGCGCTCAGCCTGCTGTCTTCTCATACGACACTAGTGGAAACATCGCCGCAAAAGACGAGAAACAACATGTCAACGCGGGTTGGCAGCTTACATCGATTCTCGACTCGGTGACGAACAGCATCTATCGTACATATGAATATTCTCCCGATGGAAACTTGACTTCCGAAAAGGATGCCGATGGCAAGGCTGTCCGCTCCATGGCCTACGACACTGAAGGGAAAATGCTCGATTTGAATGGGACCAAGTTCGTGTATAATTTCAACGGCCGTATGCTCAAAGCGATGCGCGCTGACGGGTCGATTACGTACTATCCGAGTGAAAGCTATGAAGTCAATGTCAGTGATGGTGTAACCACGCAGACATCGTACCTCCTCTTCCAGCATCGTCGCGCGAGTATCAGCACGACTGTGCAAGATGGCAAGCCGACAGGTACACCTACGGTGAATTACTACCATGGCGATCATCTGGGGAACATCGTCGCAGTGTCGGACGAGGACGGGGATGTTGTGACGACGTACAAGTACGATGCTTTCGGCCAGGTTACCGTCACCGGACCGGACATCTCCAGATACAAATATAGCGGGAAAGAGATCTTCGACGGTTTGTATTACTTTGGTGCTCGATTCTATGACCCTGCGGTACGACATTCATCATCCAGAATCTCTTTGGATGATACTGATGCTGCGCACTCTCAGACTGGTCGCTTTGTAACGCTAGACAACATCACGATTTCGCTATTGGACATCACCGCGTCGAAGTTCAACCAGTACACGTTCTCCCAGAATAATCCTGTCAACTTCATCGACATCAACGGCAACTTGTCTTTCTGGTGGCATCTTGTGTGGCATCTGTGAGTATTCTCTTCTCCAATGAGTCAAATTCGTCTGACCCACATCAAACCCATCCAGGGCCGTTGATGTAGCTTTATTGGCCGCAGGAGTGTTGGCAACCGTCTTCTTGCCTGAAGTACCAATCCTTGCCGAGATGGCCTTCGGTGCCGCACTCAGCGGATTCATGTACGATGGCGAAGCGCTCTGGAATGCAGCCGTGAATGGCAAGCAGGAGCTCAACGACGCTGCATGGGGTGTCGCACTTGGTGTAGGTGCAGTGTCGAGCGTGACGGGGTTCCTCGGAAGCACTGCGGCGAGCAAGGCGGGCTTCGCGGCGATCGAGGCCGCAGACCTTCTTGGTGCACGCGTGGGCGGCAAATTCGTAGGCCAGGAAGTGCTACAGCTCGCGAAACGCGGTGCGGTACAGTTGGCTGTGGCAGGTATCAACGGTGCCGTCGCAAGTGCCACACAGCAAGTACTCACAAACGTAGTAACCGGTCAGAAGGATGTTTGGGATGGCGTGGGCATGTCTACTCTTACTGGCGCGGGTGGAGGCATTGCAGGTGGAGGTATGTATCAGACTTTTCGGGCTAGTAGACACAAATCACTCACATGTCTGATATCCAATGTAGCGTTCAAGAACTTTGCCAAGTCCAGTGCTAAGGCACTGACAAACCGAACTGAAAGCGAGTTCTTCTACAGTTTGTTGGACGGCAAGTCGACACTGCCATACAACGTGTCCACAGAGGTCCAGGGCATACGGATGCTCTCTTCGCGCATACTGGATGCCGTGGATGTGTTACCGCTGCAAAACTTTTCGCGTTCTAGTGGTGGACAACCCATTCCGCAGCCGAACCTCGCTCCGACCAATGTTCTTCTCGCAGCACCACAATCCAACTTCTTCTAAATTCTCAACTTGATATTATGATGTGATGAGGGGATGAGGGGATGGACTAATAGTAGCGTTTGTTTCTTGAATGTTGGTACGAATCAGCCTGTAATGAATAAACTCTAGCTGTCATTCTACTTTTCTGATGACGGGCTGTACCGCGATTATCAGCAGGGGCAGTAAAACTCAGTGCTCACAGCCCTAAGAAATATGATAGTAGGTAGATTGCCTTCCCACCAAGCTCTCCCTGGGGTTCAAAGTGTATGTGTGCGTTGCGCAGGGCGATAACTTGAATACGACTCGTGCGCACGACTAGGAATCTGGATGGATGACGATACGCGACGCAACAGGTGTAGTCCTCCAGCGGATGGTTCTAGGAGCCTGATTTCACGGTATTCGGGTACAGTATTGATTCGGTAATGCCTTTTTAGGACTTGACTGTGTTCCGGTCGCTTGCGGCGCTTATCGCAAGCCTTCATCGTGTCATCATCTCCTTGGCTCCCTCTTTTTTTGCAGGTCCCACTTCGCCGCAGAATGCGTGGAAGAGCCCTGTCGATGCCTCTAGAACTCACTTCGCTCTCATTAATATGATCAGACGACTCGAACGACCTTCCTCTACTTGACTCGACGCCTAACACCCCGTTTAGGCCTCCTTTGTCTCCTTCAGCAGCGATGCCATTGTCCTCGACCCAAACTTTCGCATGCGGGATTTCGACGGTGATTCTAGCAGATCAGCAATGTCCTTGCGAATCCAGGAATATACACGTGCACTTCATGAGGACATCCGCTTGCACGCGGCAATCCGATTGCAGCCTATAAAAGACTGCCATCTTACAAGTATCGAAGGGACACGTATCGCATATGCATCTCGTCCCCTTCCTGAACAATCTTCTTGCATGCGTCGCCGTGATTATGTTGCTAGTAAGTTGTACGCGCATCCTATTCACCCCGACTCACGATCCGTATCGTCTCTGCATCAGATCGCTAAGACTTTCAAGGTATAGTACAAGGCCTTGGGTTTAGATCGCATTATAGCTTACGATCGAAATATTCTATTGCCTCAGAATATGAGCCTCTGGTAGCTTTCGCATAAGGATGGTTTAATCGATGCAGTAGATTGGATTACCGCGTACCTTCGCACTAGATACACAGTAGCCTTGGTGAGCCTTGTGATCACCTCTCACTTGGCACGAAATTTAATGATTGTGCTGAACTACGTCCCTGTACTATCTTGATCGACAGCGTGAACACGTCGCACACGCGGTGTGGTATTGTGCAAGGGCATGTGTCCATTACAAGACTTGATTTTCGCTTTGCGTGTACAGTGGGTGTTGGCATTTGTATGTATGCGCCGTGGGGCTGTTCACTCATCAGAGTACTTGCTTTCAGCTCGATGCATTTTGGTGTACCCCTCCTTGGTACAGTCGATACAAAGATAGAGCAGGCGGGCAAAACGCAAGCTCTTTATGCGAGTATTCGCGCTACATCCACTGGATTAGACCTTGGGCCGGATCTACCGCCATGGGCGATTGAACTACTAGCGATGATATCTCATTCGACGTCAATGGAATATGCAAAGCTGCCACTGCGATGTTCCAGTTGGAAAAGGAACTGCGTAGTTGATATCTGGCTGGAAGTCGTACGAGGTTGGAAGTGGCGTGAGGACTAGACAAGCAGCAAGCGCTTTTGGATGGAATGGTGGACAGTACAAGTTGAGTAGCGATGGCAAGTGCGTGTTCTTGCTCGTCGAGAGGTTAGCTACTGACAAGGATTTGGTATGGTACAGTGTCCAAATGGCCGGCGAAGCGCAGAAAAATTGATGGGCCTTATATATGCGCGCCACATCTCGCCCTCCTGTTTCGGATAGATTTCTCTTCACCCCTGCCGCGCTAGATGCGGCGAGCTGCCGCGCCTCGTTGTGCGTGCCCGTTCTAGGGTGCATTGCTGCAGCTTCCGCATGGTGCGTACAGCCTTGCAAGCACGTGAGTCAAGTCAAATTAATTGTCTCCGGTTACAGAATGCCCTGGAATCGATGCTGCATTCATCCCTCGGACGAGTGTGCCAATTATCCAGTCGGCTTCTAGAAACCTAGATTTTTTCTGACTGGATTTTCCCCACTGGCGTTGCGTACAGTACTGGATCAGGTGGAAACGTTGTACGAGGTGTGATACCAGACTCAAGGACGACTTGGTCCTTCGCTTCGCCGATCAGAATTTCAGGCACGGAGAATCCTGCAAATTTCTTCGCTGCCCCCAAACGACCCTGATCACGAAGTGCATCCGTTCGATCGTCCATTATTGCCACCCATTTGGGCTCACCTTTGTTCACAAGAATCGGATACCCAACGACGGCGAGCGTCTCTACGCATCCTCGCTCTCTATTGCGCTGGGTGATCTGGCAGCCCATCGATGTCGCTCACACAGCACCCTCGATATGTGCTTACAGCGATAACTCGACCATATATATATTCCTCGTGTTCACTGCCCTGGTCGCTGGGGGCGGTACAATCAAGATCAATATTCATAACGTTAAAGGGTAGCTTGAAGCTACTACTGCTTGGCTCCTCGACCCCCCTTCCTTCCTTTCTGCTTCCCAGCACCACGACGACCTCTGCTCCTCCTGGGATGTGCAGGGGCATCTGTCGACCCCTGCATACGTCCGGCGGTGCGGTACTCAGTGTCGAGAGCGTAAAATCGCTGATGCCACAGCTGAAGCAGCTGGAGCATTGCGGCATTCAGGCTTTCACTGGCGCTGTTTACCCCAGATGGTTGCTCTTGTGCCAGCTGCTCTGTCTGGGTTTGTGGGAGTGGAATATGGTGAGTGTCCCCCTTGGAGAACACCCAGTCTTCCGTTCCGTGATACGGGCTGTGCAACGCGGACAAGCTCGTCTTGTCCTGAGCTGAGTCCACCACTGTTGAGGATGTTGGAAGATCCTCTTTCTATGCTTGGTAAGCACACAATATAATATGCGCGTAATGTTATGACTCACTGTTGCATCATGACACCCTGCTGTCATATTGTATTGTGTGCTTGCAGCGTTCCTGGGTGCAATATCCTGTTCACCGTCAAGAATCCGACTATAACTAGCGCGTGTTCGGATAGGAGCTGGATGGGCGATTGTGCACGACTGCGGGAGATGAGCTACGAGACCTGGTCGCCACGGGGAGGATACGGCGCGGTCCCGAGCCGACGCGCATAACTGGATATCGTCGATACTCTTTAGTGGCTCCAGCGATAATTGCAAGCAATTAGTGGCCGGTCCGTATAGGTTTAAGGGCGACAGCGGGCCGGCGGTATTTTCCTCCATGAGAGGGACTGAGTAGAAATGAGGAGACATGAGGGCGATTGTCAGGAGATGATAGAAGTGGGGGAACAAGTGAGACAGACGAGAGACAAACGACCTCGCTCTTATGTGCGCCTCCGCAGGCGCCTTTGTCACCTTGTGATTCTTCTTTGATTCTTCTCATCTGCGGGCAATCTGCGGGGTTTCAATAGTGTCCAGTAAGGCAAGCCGACAAAAGCCTCCGTCGAGAAGGCCAACGTCGTATGTCCTTACTCTCAGTCCGGCACTGTTAGAACTCCACCAACACGCGGAGGAGGACCGTATCACTCCAGGGCGATGCGGTTAGCCTCACCAACACGCGCTATGTCTTCTGTCTGATGTCGCCACTGCTGCATCTCGTGAAGTAAACCCGTCGGGCTGCTGCTTTCTGTTTTCTGCTTTTCTCAGACTTTGTGACATTTTTACCGAAAGCTCCGCTTTTATCTTGTCGTTTGTGCGATCTAGACACTTTTGCGATCGAGAATATGGAATAATGGACGCCGCCTCATGAAGGCCATGGGCAACAACATCGAAAGTCCGCGCCATTTCCTGTGCTTAATGGATTCTGGAGCGTGTTTTCCGTGAGTTCTGTGCGCGATAGTCTTTCTCCCATATTATCGTACGTCGTGGCCAACATGCGATATTTGCCAGCTTGGCGCTTATGGATTGGATTTGGTGTTGCAGCAGTCTCTGACTTGGATATTTCATCCAGGACCTGGACTATTTACGGGATTTACTCGGGAGAGACTTGATCAAACTAGTGGGACGGATGTTTATTACTAGAGAAGCCGGAGAATTTTATGACCAGCCACCTGCGTTATCGGCAAGGGATAACCGGCTCTTCTAGAACGAGGATGATGAACTGGACTGTGGTGGCGGATAGCCAGTCATCTTCGTAGGGTTCTCACTGCGGCAAAGAGATCTCGTTTGGAAATTAGGCTGTAAGTTAGGAAAACTGTATCCATCAGGATCTGTGCCTACTTGTCGGTTGTCGTCGGTAATCCGCTTCCAACACACTTACTCACTGATCCCTGGCGTTCTCTCGATCACACCTCTATGTATGATTTTTGCATATGTCTAGGGACCAGCATCCTTCACTAGCTATTATTCTCCCGCTCTTCCCGACCTGTCTGGTCTAATTTTCCCACGCCCGCACCCAGCGCCACCGCCATTGCGCCCTCGCCTGTGAGAAGATGCCGACAACTCTTACAAGGCACGTACCCCATTATGATCATCTGTTGTATTCTTGTTTAAGCGGCTGTCTCCTCAATGACGTCGGCGGATTTTCCTATTGTCCATCGTCACTTTGATGCCTTTTTGGTGGGTTATCGTCCTCTTCACAGTTCGTTCCAGTTGATACAATATTCTCCGTTGTCGTTTTCTCGCTTTTCACCTATATTTATTCCGGCTGCAAACAGCCGCTACGTCGTAGGTCCTCTTGAGAGGAGGTAGCTTACTATTGTAGTCGCCGCCGTTATCCCCTCATCTATTCGTCTGTATGGGTTTCTGTGATCGCATTTTCTGTTGTGAGCTCAGTGTGCACGGGGGGGTATGGCACATGCTGCAGAAGCCGTCGCCGGACTATAGTAATATTTAAGGTCGTTGGTCTATTGCAAGTGTCATAGTGTGAGTGTTATTGTTGGATCTTGAATTATCTATGCGGCAGTGAAACATGAGAGAATGCTCACTTATCGTCATGCTTTAGGGACGATCACTCCCGTCTGACCTATCACCGAGACACTCGTCAGACCGAGTGGGCCCAGATTATGTGGGTACATACCGAGGATTTGAGGACATCTCTCTTCCAGATACACGGTAATGAGAGGAGTTATGGCGGCGGACGAGCGGATGGAGCCAAGTGGCGGTCTCTGGGTGATGGTTAGAGAAGAGGTCGGTACCGATGAGCAAGTGACACGGCGATGACAGCCTGAGAGTGAGTTTTAGAGGAGGGATTGAAGTGATGGTCGAACAGGACGCGGGGGTTTTATTCGTTCTAGTGTTTTGGTCTGCGCACAGACCAATACGCCACATTATGTCCCTGCGGCTCAATGAGGGCTCCCCGCAGCCGACTCCTGCAGTCGTTTTAGTACGTTGTCCCATCTGTCACGACCTCACTCGCAAACTGAACGGAACCGTCAACTCATGTAGTCATTCGAACTTGTAAAAGAGTTCGCTCTCACCATTATCCCCGCCTCTGCCTCTCTTCTCATCCCCAGCAAAACATTGTGTCTCCACCGTTCCTTCACTCCGAAAATTGCTGTAATTTTGGACAAACTAAACGCAAGGCTACGCCAACATACAGCCCTAGTTCCCTTTCAAATCAAAAAGTCACGGCGGAATGGTGTTGCAAGCGGAATCCATGCCTATATGCTGCCGATAAGACCTGGTCGCTTTGTCTGTCGACTTCACGGATTGTTTTGCTGTGACGTGACCTTGTGGCCTTTTGAAGGATCGCGAGTGCCGTGCCACATGAAGGTGTGGAAGCAAGCGGCAACGCGGGATATGAAAGAGCGCTTAGGATTTTGTGGCAGAGTTGTTGTTGTACAGCTGTCGTTGTGTCTCAGTCCAACACTAACTTCAACCGAACTTCTAACCTCGATTTGAACTTGACCTCACCACCTACTATCTCGCTCCGGCAATCCCACTAGAGGTTGCCGTAATCCCCAGTGATCCCACGGTAGACAATATCCATTCCCCAAAGCTTCCAATTTGCAACTGTATTCAGTAACTAGGTGCGCAGTCAGGTTGTCTTCGGGTTCTGATACTAACGATCAATATTTTTACCCATCAAGATTCTTGCGGCTTCAAATGCTGAATTGCTCTGGATGACGCCACTAGAGTGAAGATCGATTGTTCCTCATTCCTACCAGCTTCCAACATCGCATGTCATCCCCACATAAGACTCAAATAACAGCCATAAGAGTACCGAGCAAGCTTCCCTGTTTTGCTGCCAAATTCCAACATTTCACTGACATTGCTGATGTTGCTTCCTCGTCTCATACTTCACATTCGCTTGATTTTGAACGACGTCCATTAATCACTTACTCGGCTCCACAAAAAAGTATTTCATTCCGCCGTCATCACAATAGATGACCCCTCAACAAGTAACACGAGTGGCACGTTGCAAGTGAGTGTATACATATTCATTGTGCCGAGATAGTCACAAAAGGAATGTATCATATATTATATACCATAGTCATGGGTCATGAGTTATAGGTACAACCTTCCTGCGCATATTTTCTCCTGTTGTAGGTATGTGCTGGCGTATGTTTGACAATTGGCGCAGCTCACCATCGCTGGAACGATGCAGACTGGTCTTCGTGTGTTGGCCAGTTCCCTAGTACGTCTGGGGCTGTGTCCAGGCCGGAAGTTGATTGATCTCTCTCTTCCCACAGGGGTGTTTGCGGATTCCATCCATCGGCCAAGTCAAACATAGAAACAGATGCTACAGTTTCACTGCGCGGAGGCGATCTTCCACGATTGAAGTAGATCCCGCACCCAGAATCCCAGTTATAAGGCGCAGCTGAGCTAAGTCCGGATAGCAAAGGCCCAATGCTATCTTGGTCGTCAATAGCCGGGCCAGGTGTAAGAGCCCATCCAAGATCCGAATCGCTTTGCAAAGTAGGACCATTCCGATCGTCGTAGCCGACACCTTCATCCATCATGTTGACCTCCATTGAGGAAGGCATAGGTGTAGGAGCGTACGTGCATCCCATATTACCAAGAAAAGTATAGTTGCTCTCATTGTTGGACATAGGGTCCTTCGTGTCAGTCACAAATGCCGCATCAGCCACAGAATCAAGTGTAGGCCGCCAGAACAACGTTGGGCTTGTTGGCTCTACCTCAGATGTCTGCGATATTATCGTCAAAATCAATCAGTCCCATATGATTTCCGCATCCTAATATACGGAACTTACGATGTCCTGCGATCCCCCGGTGCGCATGTGCGATATAGGAAACCTGGATATATCATCTGGGAACTCCATATAAATTGGTATCTTAGGATTGCAACATTCTTCGTGGGGCTGGCCTGTTTGTGTATTATTGCATATATCACAGGAACATTTTCCAATCGCATCCTACAATCGGGTGAGTGCAATGACAAGTCGTCACGTTCATCACTGACCCACAAATCTTGAAAGGTATTCTTGACAACAGGTTTGTTCCTCTGTTGCTCTAGATATAATCTTGCTGAGCGATACATGTTGGCAGGAAATCGTGTCCAAGCTGGAGGATCAAGCTAACGCAAGGGACGGGGCCCATATCCGAATACCGGTGTTGCGATTAGTCGACGACTACCTCCGGATGTATTCCGTTACATACCTTAGCTTGCTCTACGATGGTGAGCTTTCCTGTGTTCTTACCGGCCATAACCACATCCCACTGACGATCAAGAATTGCAGAAAACTCTGCCCTGGACCTTTCGAATCGCGGATGAACAAGCTCCGGTGTCTGGGATACTTGAGGACTTTCGACATATGAAAGAGTGTCTCCGCATTGAGACAAGCCGCAGATTGGGCAAGTGGGACCGGCAGTGAGGACCAATTCTTCTTCTCGATGAAATGGGCAACGTTCCATTATGCTTCTGGGGTGAGTCGCAGGAGAGTCCGCTACTGAAAGAATGCAAGATGATTTAGGATGTGGCTTGCCTCGGAGGCAATTTATGCACCAGCGTCAATGAGTGTGGCCGTTTGGCGGTTACCTCACACCCTTCAGTACAACGCGTAATACATCGTGCGCTCGACATCTTGACTCAGCGCATACACACTGCGTATTCCTTGTTTGGCCCGGTGGCCCAGCCAGCACCTAAGCGAGCCCTCAAACTATGGCATCGTCTCAAACCTCCGATTATGTGTCTGAAGGTAAATATCATGCTTATTTAGCCTTGTAAACCCTCAATACGCCCATAGCAGCTCAGACTTAACGTGCGTGTAGTTATCACACTGGATTGTCCCTCTCGCCAGGACATCGGGGAACCATGAGAGCGCTATAGCTTCAGGTTGCATGGCAACTGTGGGGAGATCCGTGCGCACCAGGACAAGGTATGTTCCAAATAGTTGAGATCATGGCCACATTGCAGGCGATCGCGTGGCATTGTGCTTCACGGCACACCGCGTTGGGGTGGCACAGGTATTGCCGACCCTTTATGGACTGAAATATGCGCGAAATGTCTTTGATGCTCTTGGCCCACAATATCAGACGCGTTCAATCCCGATCAGACGGGTGGCATGTCGAGAATGTGCAAGGGCAGGACCCATATTGTGGCAGGCATGCTACAGATTTGGGGCGATGAGCATGATCGATATTGTACTCGAGACGCGTGATTTTTATAGTGATTTGCGCGATATCGTGCGAGATACAGTATTTAGACTGGAATGCGTTAAGTATAAGTAGAAAATTGCACGACGAGAAACGCGACACAATGCAATGACTGGTTCCGTGATTCGTGAGAAAGGCAAGCCAGCCGATGACGATCTTCGGGAGTTGCCTGTTAGAGCAGTTTCCTAGTCATCTGCCGCTCTTCTCTACTCAGCGTCCAACGTTCAATGGCTATACAACTTGACTTTGCCTTCCCGATTCAACTCACAGACGACACGAAGAGATGAAGACGACGAAACATACTCTTTGGCACCACCAAGAACCCAGATGATCTCGATGATCTCGACTAAATGTGGTATAACATCGAGTGGCAGCACAGGCCTGCAAGTAGGATGGTGGTGATTCGGATTGCGGCATTACAGGTACGGACTCTCCTTCGCTTGTACTCCTAGCTAATACTCTAATCTAAGACTATGCCGCCACTTGTCGACTAGCTCCTCTTGACAAGTTAGATCCTCATGGAAAAGTGAGGAGATACCATCGTGGTGAATCGCTACCACCTGTCTTCTTCTAATGTGACTCATAGACGTGCACTCATAATTTCCAGTGGTCCGCTGGCTGTAATGACACCAATTATGGTAGATGTATTGTATAGGCAGATTGAATGAGGACGAGGTACATATCCACTATCAAGCTTTTTTGAGAGTGCTGGCTAATGGCGTAACAAACAGAATCCTAGCTATAGGCGGTTCCTGAAACGCTGTAATGATCTGTCAGCAATACAACCTACTCAGACTTCAACCTTGGCGTGCTTCGGTCACCATATAATTGTTTCCTCAATGATCGATGAGATCATCCTCCATATATATGCCAGTCGCAGAATCAAGCTGTGATCACTATCAAACGTGGCGTTTCATACGACGGGGAAGCTGTCCTCCCACCCCCAACGTGCCACTCCCAAAGATGGGCGAAGGTTGGCCATTTGCCTCTGCATAACCTGTCGCTTGAAGTCCGACCTTTGGCTCGTTGATCCTCACCAGGTTTAGAATGGTCCCTAGGTGACAGCTTCGACCCTGTGTGAACATTGAGGTGAGTCAATGGGCTTTACGTGAAGGTCTCTGCAACTGACTGGTGTGGCGTCATCAATATCCTCGACTTCGAATATGCTCTTCGGTAGCATCTCTTCAAAGTCTTGCCGCCATAGTTGATCAGTAATAGGCGTGTTATTCAGCTCTACCTGTTCCTGTGAATTTCTCGGCCATTCACCCTAATGTTCGGTAAGCACCCAATCTGATATGCAAATGTCTTACTTGGTACTCACATCCTGGTAATCTGCTATTGTCATATTAAATTGGGTGCTTGCAGATTCTCTGGCGGTGATATTACAGTCATCATTTGCAAAATCCTCAGCTAGGCGAGAAGGAGAATGGGGTATGTCCTGATCGATATGCGTCGTCTGAGCAGCGCCGTCTGAGCATCACAGCTTCAGCGTATGATCAAGAGTAACAGAAGACATAAGAATGTGGGCCACGCAAAAGTGGTTGATATACAATGAGGCAGCGTATGCAGTACAGTCAATATTAGGGCCACAAGCAAGAGAGATGATTGATAGGTTGTGCGATCAGGAGGGAATTTAATCTGAAGAATTTATATATTGTGCGCTTATGGATTTAACTCGACTCTGGCGTATCACAGGCTCGTGGCATGAGTTTTGTTCTCCCATGTATCAGGTTCCTGTGCGGGTGTACAGCATGACAAATTCTGTGTTCGAGGCAGACTGTTTGAATTCCCGTAAGGATCAAGTACTCACGGAGGTTTACTCTTCTCCCATACAGACAAATGCATGAATGCTGGGAGTAGGCACAAGGTGAGTACTAAATCTGTCTTCTGTACAGAGTATGTGCTCAGGAATCAAGATAGTTTTATTGCTTCGCATTATTGACGTCGGTCGTCACGGCACTTCGTCCTTGAAACTTGCTCACGCTATATACCTTGTTGAACCATCAGATAAAGTAGAAAGTAAGACTAGAACCTCGCCTCAGCTTCAAATTTGAGGATAATGTAAGAGTCAAATAATTCTAAATCAACGCTGTCAGAAAAGTCATGTGGGCGCTCTATGATCAATTTGTTGATCCGTATGTGGTCAATGAGTGGTCAGATATATTCGAGGACCAGTATTCTGCACACCTTTGTTCCATTCGCTCGCCGAATTGACGGTATATTCTCCTTCCAACTGTCATCAAGCCACCGGGCCAGGAGTGAAGCCCATCAGAGGTTGGCATTTGCTCAGAGAAGGCAGTGATGCTATTATGCCCGATAAACTAGTATTTACGACATCGTTCCGTCCTTCTCGCCCACTGGTGTGTGACGATGCAACGGCCGGTGAGGCAGTTATGCGCATCGTGTGTCCGCTGGCGCAGAGACGGTTTGACGTCAACAGACGAAGCCTGAGGAACTGACATACACTGAGTAGCACCATAATATCAATATTGCGCATTGAGCGGACAATTTTTGAATAGATTGAAGGTGTAGTTAGAAGAGACTTGACCAAGAAAGATCATGAGAACCAATCAGGACATTAGGAAGTGCGGTGGCTCCTGGCAGGGTTCCAGAGTCATTCCAACGCATGGAATGAAATCGAAGAATTCATCAGGACGCTCTGAAGAGAGGCGAGTGGTGGGACGGGTCATAGATTGCTCATGTTATTGGACTTCCAGGCGATTATAATCTGCACGCTGAACATCGTCAGTTCCTATTGCATGTGGAAACAATCAACACGTTCGTGGATCTGTATGCATGGAGATATGGCCACTGTACACCCGAAGTGGTAACTAAATGGCGGGCGTGCCCTGACAAGCTGAAAAACTAACGAGATCGATCGCAGTGGTCGAATGGTCGGATGGTTCTGGGTGGTTCATTGTGGACATTGAACAACAATGACCACTGGTCCCTGCGTATAGCACAGAGCAAGAAAACGGGAGACCAGGTTGCCTAGACGTGGCACCATTGAGACAGGATATTCGAGCAAAAGCGCGAGACCAGTCCTACCATCAAGGAGCACGACCGTCGTGACTGTTGCTAGCTGTCGCTGAAGTCGAGCGAAGCTATCCACGTCATCATGTTCGCCCCGAAGATGGGTATGCCGCAGACGCTGTCAATACGCCATCCAACATGCATAGCCTCAGCGCGGAGAACATATGACCTGGGCTCGCCATTCGTCACCGTTATTCTGGAGTGGTCTCCATGTGGACTAGAACCAGCGCGCTTATGTGCCCACCAAGGGGCAGATGTGTTGGCACTTGGGGAATGGTAGAGGCGATGGGTAGGAGAAGATGTTGAGAAGATAGGCGCGACGAAAGAGTTCTCCGCAT
Organism: Fibroporia radiculosa; assembly: GCF_000313525.1. Classification (NCBI taxonomy): domain Eukaryota; kingdom Fungi; phylum Basidiomycota; class Agaricomycetes; order Polyporales; family Fibroporiaceae; genus Fibroporia; species Fibroporia radiculosa. The sequence goes on along the minus strand of NW_012133519.1, from coordinate 109,375 downwards.
GCTCCTACAGCAGTTTGAGAAGGTGACTATTACCCAAGTTGGCGCGCTGGTGGATCCTTGAGCAGCGGCCCGGGATAGGTGTACAGTGCATACAGCACACAAACGATGGCGAAATAAAAAGCGGGCACAAAGCGCCAAGGTAAGTGGAATGATCGAGACCACCACAGACCACCGCAGTAGCTCCGTAGCGAATGAATGCACCTGCCTCTCGAGTCCGAGAATGCACGGCAATGATACAGGCGACTCAAAGTCTCATCCCATGTCGGTCATGAGCGACCGTAGCGATCCCACCGCGGCTGGTCGTCCCGTCTCCAGTCACCTCGCTAGAGGAACGCTCCCATCCGCTATAAGAATACCAGCCCTGCTCTCTCCACGTCCGCCTTCGTCTCCTAGATTCAAAATTACCCATCCAGCCAAACCGAGTCTACGACCTGACATGTTGACTTACCAGCTTTCCCTCGCTATCCTCGCAGCTGCCTGCCTCTCTACCCTCACCGCCTCCGCGCAAGACACGACCACCTCCACCGCCTCATCTGCCACGCCCACTTTGAGCACCCCAACTGCCACGCCCACCGTCGATGCATGTATCCTCTCATGCCTCCAGAGCGCTGCAAGTGCCAGCGACTGCTCCAGCTAGTGCGTGTACGACTCTCCCTCCTCCGTACCTTCGCTGACGACACGATGGGGCAGCACGGACCTGAGCTGCGTCTGCTCCTCCTCCTCATTCCAGTCCTCCGCGGCTTCCTGCCTCGTTGCGAACTGCCCTGCGAGCGACCTCACGGTCGCTCAAGCGCTTCAGTCGTCCGAGTGTGCTGCTGGTACGTCCTTTGCGCCCTCTGCCTTGTTTCGTAAACTGAACCACCCGTCCGTCCCAGTGTCCGCCTCGTTGACCTTGACCGTTGAAATCAGCTCTACTCTCTCCACCACCAGCTCTACCGTTTCTGACAGCTCCAGCTCCAGTTCCGTGACTGCTGCAAACTCGTCTGCACTCTCCTCCATCGCGTCTGTAGCGTCTTCCGCATCCTCCTCTCTCCCCACCCCCTCTAGCACGCACTCTAGCACATCGATTTCCGGACCCACTACGACGAGCACGCACTCTAGTGCATCGACTTCCGGACCCGCTACAACGAGCACGCACTCAGGCGCGTCGACTTCAGGATCCGCTACAACGAGCACGCACTCAGGCGTGTCGACTTCAGGACCCGCTACGACGAGCACGGCCAGCGGCGCCCGGGCACTAAAGCTCAACGTGCACGCAGTCGTCGGCACGACGGCGGCGATACTGGGGATGGTTCTTGGGGCAGGACTGGTGCTTTGAGGTCACCGGTGTAAATCGTAAATGATACTAGCGTTTTGGGGGCTTTGCGAACCTTGCTTCGGACAATTCGGGAGGCTGCGTTTTCGACTTTGGGATTATTAATGTCAAAACCATATCCTCTCCGCATTACTACCTAACAATCGACTTACCCGTACCACATGTGCTGGTGGTTCTCGAGCCAGCCATGTGCCCTTGTACATTCCCATAATTCGCGTGTATGTTGATCCGGATACGCTTGAGCCGAACATATTAATGGAGACTTTTTCTCGAGGCAGTGATAACCGCTTCAATAAGGACATCGTGGGAGCTCCAGAAGTCTTCGAGACAAATTCCATTCAGCTGGGTCGATAGTACGCTGAGAGTTGCATGTAAGCAATTAGCCAGTAGTCAGCTATGCAGGATTCACCTCTATCGCTTGTCCTCGTCTGAGCATTCTGTGAATCAGGGAATGTATGTGCCAAAGTGATATCTGCGCAGGCAGGAAACAATCGCAAACAGAAGTGCGACTGGGCAGCCTGAGAGTGCATTACATCGATTGGATTGCCTCTATAGTTGACGCCATCTCAGATGTTGCTGCGGCAGGTATTGGCCTGTAAGTTCAAGGAGCCCAGTGATCGCTGAGCTGTGCTCATTGGAGCCAACCATGTGTCTTCTCAGATGAGGCGATACAATCTAACGCAAGCATGGCTGCCAATATAGGGAAGTTGGGATTGTCATGTCCGTAGCGTGCATATCCATGCACTTTTGCGTTGGTATTCAGTCTGGAACAGCGTAAGTTGCCCATGAAGCAGAATAGAGCCGACCGACGTGCCATTAGCAGATCCTTTGTGAGAACTAGAGCATGTAACCCAGGAGATAGAACCTCGCACACAGCACTCTTCTGATCCAAGCCAGTGGTTTGCGGGTAGCGTGCACGGATTGCAATTTTGTGGAGTAGACTTACGCAAACCCGTCGAGAGTCTCGTATGCCAGCTGGGTCATCTATATGCGCGCAATCCGTGTCGACCTAGACTTTCAAAGAATTTCAAACAGGCTGACTGGAGCCTGGTGGCCATGGACATCCGTGGTCTTGTGAGGTGGAGGCACGAGTTGAGTAGCATGGTCACCAGGTCCTGCCCACCTACGGCCTACCCGGCCCGGCCCTGGTTTATATATAATGCCATACATAAGTACATACTGCCGGTGAACTGTTCAGTACCACATACACATTAACATTGCATATGCGAGTCTACATATACCCGCTCAAAACCACAATGACGAACTCCCAACAAAACACGGGAATAGCCGTTCGTCATCGTCATAATGGAGCATCCTGCATGTGGATTAGGTGGCGAACCAATGCGCGCATGTGCCCGCCAAGGGGGAGATGTGATGTCGTTGGCATGAATGGGAGCGATGCAACACGCGAAGAATGGTGGAGGCGATACGCAGGAGAAGATGTTAAGATGAGTGCAAAGACAGGATTGGCCGGCAGGATGCATGCGTCTCATAGCAGCTTGAGCGCTGGAATCGAGACCGGCTACTATACACTGCCCCTTGGATTGGCGCGTTGGCAGACTCTCGAGCAGCGGGCAGCAATTCCTGGAAGAGTGTACAGCGCAAGATGAGCGCCTGAAGAGCGGACAGAAGGCGGGCGACCGGAGCAAAGATGGGTGGAACGATCGAGACCACCCGCAACGTCGCTGCCTCTGAGGAGCCTGCATCTCGAACTTCATCTCATTACGGCCATGGGCGACCGCACCACTCCACGGTACCGTCTTTACGCTTCACTGAAGAAGCGCTCTCGTCCGCTATAAGAATGCTCGCCTCGCCCCTTCAATTCTGTCCTCTTCTCCCGGACTCACCACCGCCCCATCCTCTCAACCCGACCCAAGCCCACGATCTGAGAATGTTGACCCACCAGCTTTCCCTCGCTATCCTCGCGGCTGCCTGCCTCTCCACACTCTCCGTCTCTGCGCAGAGCACGACCACTACCTCGGCTGCCACGCCCAGTATCGATGCATGTATCCTCTCGTGCTTCCAGAGCGCCACAAGTGCCAGTGATTGTTCCAGCTAGTGCGTATACAACTCTTCTTGCCCTGTACATCCGCTGACGACATGGTGGAGCAGCACTGACTTGAGCTGTGTCTGTTCCTCCTCCTCATTCCAGTCCTCTGCGGCTTCCTGTCTCGCTGCGAACTGCCCTGCGAGCGACCTCACGGCTGCACAAGCGATCCAGTCAGCAGAGTGTGCTGCTGGTACGTCCTTGCACCCTCCGCTCACTGCCCGCTCTCTTATGCTTACCCGCCCGTCTATCCCAGTGTCCTCCGCGTCGTCTGCGACGTCTGCAGCCTCTTCCGCAGTCAGCTCCGCGTCCGTCGCCGCCAGTTCTGCCGTTTCGGACAGGTCCAGCTCTGCGGTCTCCGCAGCGTCGTCTGCGTCCGCCTCCATCAAGTCTGCCGAGTCTTCTGTCAAATCGGCAGCGTCTTCTGCGCTCTCCTCCCTCTCATCCGCCGCTTCGGGCGCACGCTCCAGCGCGTCGTCGGTCACCAACACCCATACAAGCGCAACGACTTCAGGACCCGCTACAACGAGCACGGCGAGTAGTGCACGTGCGCTGGAGATAAATGCACGCGCTGTCGTCGGCGCGGCAGCGGCGATGCTCGGTATGGTTGTCGGGGCGGGGTTGGTTCTTTGAACTCTCCCCGATGTAAGTTGTGAGATCCAATGATGACTGGGAATTTGGAGACTTTGCTTCGAACAATGGGGGGGGGGCTGATTTCTGCTCTAGTGCTATCAAAAATGTATCCCCTTTATGGCTACCTAACAGTCGACTCACTTGTTACGCATACACTGATTTCATCCTACCAATATGTACTCATACATTCGCATAATTCGCGCGTATGTCGATTTGGAGGCGCTTGAGCGGAGAATATAACATCGAGGGTTTTCTCCGGAACAATGGAGGCTGCTTGAATGAGAGCGTTGTAGGAGCTTCATACGTTTTCGAGACATATTTCACTGAGGTCGATGGCATGCTGAGACTAGTAGGTGAGTAGTTGGCCGGTGGGTAGCTATGTAGAACTCACCTGTCACCCGTTCTCGTTCGAACATCCTATGACGTTGGCGCGGGCAGGAAGCGAGCTCCTAGATGTACGAGTCGTATCATACACGTGTGTACGACTTGGCAGCTTGAGGGTATATTCTATCGATCGAATTGTCACTACAGTTGGCCTTCGAAGCATGCATGGCTGTTGATAAGGCGCTGCTGCGCAGGTATTTGCCTGAGTTTTAGGACTATAGTGGTCGCTAATGTGCTTTGGAGATTCAGACTGGTAGTGTGCCTGCCTAGGTTGAGGCGGTATGATCGAATGTGAGCGCGGTTTCCAACGTGGTGAAGTTGTGGTCGTCATGTCTGTATGGGGCGCATATATCCGCACACTTCCGTGTTGATGCTAGTCTATAAGCTGCTTGCAAATGTGGGGAGATAGAGTCAACCGGCGCGTTATCCAAAAAAATTTGTGAGAACTGGAACATGTGAACCAAGAGACAAAACAAAACAGACCTCGCATACTGCATTCTTCGATCCCACTCTGACCCAAGCTAGCGACTCGTCTGCAGGTTGTGTGCTCTGCTCGCGGATAATTTGTGTATACGGTCATGCGGCATCCCCTTCCACACGTCTGGGGAACGAGGCCACGCCCAGTGAGCCGGATCAGCTCCCACAGTACTGAGAAACTTAAGTGTGTAGTAGCAGCGACACGGTCCAGCTTAGGCGCATCAAGGAAATCTAGTATGCCAGCCGGATTGTCTGTATGCGCGCGGTCCGTGTAGGATGGGATTTGGAATGCGACATCCCTGTCTTTGTGAAGTAAAGGTTGAAGTCGAAAGACGAGTTGAGGCGTCGTGGCGCCTCACTTACGGGCCGGGCCGATCTGCAGCGCCAAGCTTGGGCTATATTGACTGATCCTAGTGCAGCTCTACTCATAACCTGTCCGCGAAATCTGATCATTCAGAAGATGGTACATATCTCTTCGATAGCCATAGCTACGACAGAAGAGAACGGGAATTACACACACAATAACTCGAAATGTCTGGATAGTACAAGGTCCCCGTCTCCTGGGCCCACTCAGCTCATGAATCTCGTGTTTTGGCTCAAAGCACCAGACCCATCCCGGCAAGCATGCCAACCATCGCCACGGCCGCGCCCATAACCACATGAGCATCCACACCAGCGAGGCCCGCGCCGCTCTTTGTGGTGGTACTCGTCGTGGCAGGCGCGGAGGACGTCGAGCTTCCGCTGGTAGAAGTAGAAGACGCGGCGGAAGAAGAGCTGTTCGCTATTGAGTGGAATTAGGGAGATAAAACGCGGAAGCAATCAAAAAAAAACGCACCAGCGGCACATTCGGTAGACTGGAGCGCCTCAGCAGCTTGGAGGTCCGCGGACGTGCAGTTGGCCTGGAGACAGGAGCGTGCAGATGTCTGGAAGGCGGTAGAGGTACACACACAGGACAGGTTCGTGCTGCATATATACATCATACGTCGATAACACGGGCCAGCCGGTGGAAGAAGTGGAAGAACGCACTAGCTTGAGCACCCGTTGGACGTAGCCGCACTCTCGATGCAAGAGAGGGTGCATGCATCGATGCTGGGCAAGGCGGAGGGAGCAGAGGTCGAGCTCTGGGCGGAGACGCAGAAGCACGCGGCCGCGAGGACAAAAAGAGAGGTCAGCTTCATGAACATCTTTGCGTTAATGGCTAATTTTTGAACCAGGGAGTTGAAGAGGCGTTAGTGAACAGCAACGGCGATCCTGTTGGAGAGAGGGCAGGCGAAACACGAGCATTGCAGCGGACTCTTATATGCCGTGAGAGTGCGACAAGTGGGGCGATTTGGAGCAGAGACAGCGACGAAGAATCCGAATATGAGCTGTGGACGACGAGGCTCCAGACTTTCGGAGAGCGCCGCTCACGCGCCGGTCATGCGCTGATCCGCACCGCCAAATCAAGCGGGTAAGTAGAATGGTTCATGTCTCTTTGCTCAGTCCATGTGCGCCGCTAGCATCAAGGGTTCTTCGGAGTGCGTTGTGTAAGCTATTTCCCGGAAGGTTTGACTACAGAGCGCGCAACCTGTCGGACAAGATTAGTAATTACGCTTCAAACTTCGGTTCTCGGTATCTCCACCCACGGAATTCTTCTTTGCATCATCCCTATACAATCCACTCCCATTCTCTTTTATACATATGTCAATAAAAACAATCGCTTTTCCAACCCCTCCACATGCTAGAAGGTGTCCACTTCGTGCGGATGGTTGTCACCTGCTCGTTAGGACCCACAGTGTCGCATATTCCACACCGTAATTGCTCCCGGATGGGAGAAGCGCGAGCCATGTGCCCCTCGTCGATGGACATGTGCGCAGGTCTCGTGGAAGTCCTGGAAGAAAACGGGGTTGTAGTTGAGCCTCTCGTTGCTTTGGTGCTGCTTTCGCACAATATCATCTTCCATAGGTCGCCTCATACACATCGAGTGGGGTGACAGCGTGCTGGCGCGGTACTCCATGATTCTTTCCTAAGAGTCACTGCATCCATGCTCTTGGCTTGCTCCGCATCCGCTACGGTATGCATCATGAATGTGTGCATATCATGGAATGATGGCCATGGGAGTATTGACGACATACCCTCGCTGCGCGTGGCTTGTCCGGTACGTTTTCTGTTTGGATGCGGACTTTCTACTTGTTCCAAATCCTCATCTATAGGCATTGTCTCAGGAGCTGCGGAGACACAGCACAAAGACCACTCACCTCAGCTGCATTCTCTGAGAAGGTAGAATACACAAATGATCAGCAAAGCGTAGAATAAATCGTGGCCGTTTATGCAAGGTAGTGGAAGCAGACCACAGATTACCGCCAGCCTGCTCAAGCGCCAAGCGTCTCGTGCACAGCAAGGCGCAGACAAGCCTTTGTTTAGTCGGAAGTCTCAGGGAAGTCAAAGCGTAGAGCAAAGTGACAAGCACGTTCCAGGTAGTAGGTCTACAATGTTCAATCTGGTTAGCAACGACTCAGATATTGAGAGAGTAGTAAAGACTATAATCGTGATCGTGTAGAGTACGCCCTTCACTTTTCAGTTGCACAAAACCGGTTGGTTCCATATTGCCGCGCTGACTCTGATAGCATCGCCCTGCTCGAGCACATCGTGCACGCGGATGACCGCCGCATTCTGCCGTACCGCACAGCTCACCGCGGCTGCTGTCGCCCAGCCCCTCTCGTCCGGCCTCGTCTCTCTCCCCATGTACCCACCCGCACCATCTCCCCGTGCCAGAATGGCACCCAGGAACGACTTTCGCGACGTACCGATCAGTTGTGGGTACCCAGCGAGCAGATTTCTTCTGCCAGATAAAGGCTCTGCAGTCAGTCGTGCAGCATTCCCGAGCAGTTCGATGTTCCCTTCTACCGTCTTGCTGAAGCCAATGCCAGGGTCGACGAGCACCAGCCACCGCCTGAGGCCGCCGGGGCCCTTCACCGCGGCATCGACCTTCTCCCCAAGCTCCACTCGAACACCCTCGAGCACGGCGCCGCGCCCATGCGCGTCTGCATATGTGGAGTAGTCCTTGTTCGCTGATGCTTCTCCGCGGGAGTGCATGAGAACGACGGGGACCGCGAGATTGCGCGCGACGGCACGCATGCGGAGGAAGTGCGCAGCCGACGCGGGTGTGAGTGGGTATTCCGGCCCTGTGAACGCGTAAACGTCGTTGATGCAGTTCGCACCCGCAAGCACCGCCGCGGATGCGACGTCTGCGCGGAAGGTGTCCACGCTAAGGAGGACGTCGGCGACCTTGGCATCATTTCGAATTGTCTCGATTACGGGTACGACACGGGAACGTTCCTCTTCGGGGGAAACGTACTCCGCACCAGGGCGTGTTGAGTACCCGCCAATGTCGATGACGTCGGCGCCATTGGCAACAGCGCTTCGAGTATAGGCGAGCGCGGTGTCAACAGTGTTATGCAGAGAGCCATCCGAGAACGAGTCTGGCGTGGCATTAAGTGTACCCATAATATATACCTTCTGATCCGCAATAGGTGTCGTGGAGGAAAGTGGGAATTTCCAGTATGTGGCAGTGGATGGGACTGTTGGGATATTTGATAAAGTGGGAGAAAAAGGCTGCGACTCAGAAGGGGCAGAAATGGGGTAGCGAGGAAAGGGCATAACCTTGCACATAGGTGCAGAATCCGCTGGTTGCTCACATGAAAGCTCTGTGAAAAGCTGGCGAATAGACTTGCCCAGCTTTGGGTGGACATAGTCGGGCACCATACTGAGGCTGTATGTCAGTGGCACCCAGAGTTAACGGTCTTCATCAAACTCACTCGTTGAGAGGGCGTAGAACAAATTCACGCTCGGCGATTCGTGGATGCGGAATCACCAATTCGCCCTCCAAGTTATCAAGGGAACCTCTTGCAGGCTCTAGCCGTGAATCCATAATCAACGAATCGAATGTGAGGATATCGACATCAATCGCTCGAGGACCATTCCGGAAAGACGCTATCCGGCCGACGATGCTTTCAATCTCTTTGGCCCGCTTGAGCAACTCCAGAGGCGCCATATCGGTTTCAATCTATGCAAAGTGAGTGGTAAAGCATACACGCAAAGAGCATGTCACAAACCATGCAGGCACAGTTAGCAAATTTAGGCTGGTCAGTAACATACATGGGTGCAGTTTCATACATGAATGAAGTGTCGACAATGGCTGCGCGAGGCGAGCCAGATCCCATTGGAGCTTCTAGGAGCCTCAGTGCTAGCTCAATGTTGGCAAAGCGGTCGCCTATGTTGGCTCCAAGTGCGATGGCGGCTCTGTGCTTGAATGATGCGGATCCGTGACGAAATGTTTGTTCAGCGAGCAGCGTCGTCAAAGTCGGAGAGGGAACCGCCATGACGGGAGCACGGAGCGAGTCGTGCAATGTGTTGACGATGGTATCTTTGTAGTCGTGTAGAGTCCGAGTAATCTCGACCTCTGCAGCATCTGCGAGGGGGAGCGCGCTCGGTTTCGCAGCACGAACTGTGACATAATCTTTTTCCGTTCCCGAATGATTCAGTACCGAGCGCGCAACAGACGACGCTAGTGCCTCGAGAGTCAGGTAGGAGGATGTTTCGACGCCCTGAAATACAGTGGGTAAGCATTCTTATACAGGAAGAGCGGGGCTACCCGCGCACCTTGGCGATAGCCCTAGCAAGGTCCTTAAAATCGAGCGGCAGCGTATGCCTATCTTCCCTCTTTAGCAAGATGTTAAAACGCACGCGCTGTTTCTCTTCTCGCTCGCAATTGTTCACGCCTATGATGGTTTGGCACTCCAGACCGTGCATATAGTACCGCACCTGCTTGTCCGCGCTAGATCGACTCCTGCTTACTATCATTCCTGCAGTACTCGCGTGTAAAAGCGCTTTTGGTCTTGCTACGTCGACTGATAATCGCTGCAGCGCTGGGTAAAGGTGGAAACATCTCTCGGTAATCCAATCGTTTAGGGCCTCCATGGACGAGAAAGTCTGAGAGCCACCGTTGTCAACTAGGGAGGCCAAGACGGAAGAATAGTCGATGGAGGATGAGAGGTCGTCTGCAGAAGCCGTCGATCGTGTGTTGTGTGCCATAGACAGCGAGACGAGAACTGGCTGGAGGGTCCCCTCTGGCCCATTGGCAGGCCACTGTGCGCCATCGGTAAATCGAGCGAGAAAAGACAAGTGTCTGACGCGTATAATATCACTAGGGGCTGTTGAAGCACCAGGGTGATAGTCGACCTGTGGAATGCGCTGACTGCAGACGTTAGATAGCCATTTGACCTAGACCTGCTGCGAGGAGCATACTCTGAAAAACAAGCACTCATATGTATATGAAAGTTTAGCGAAAAAAGAAGAAGCTTGGGTTTATGTTTTTGTCGACATGCTTGGGAGAGTTGAGAAAGCCGAGGTCGCCATCGAAGGCTGGAGAGGAGGGACATGTGAGACCGGCCAAGCGCGCTGGTTTGATCGCTGGGGGCGCGCCCTTGAGCTTATTTAGATAATTCCTCTTCCTCCTGCTATTACCGCATACATACTTTATCTGTAATGCGATCGTCTATCGCTAGAGCCTATCAAAGTTGTAGAGTGCTTTGTTTGACCTCGCTAGCCTAATAGTTGCCATGGCCCTTCGCTCACTGGCACTGATGACTCACAAGATGAAGGCAGGTTTCGCAGGCAGTTCACATTCAATATTCAAGCTTATATTCATGGCTCAGTCACTGGGCATTCTTGGTGGACATTGAAGATCATCATGACATTGATGGACCCACAAAGAATGCGCTAAATTTTCTGTGTTGGAGTCGAGGTGATATCTCTTTAAGTTCCTGAGTCGCTGCCAAGTTGCAGCCCAGACTTGTCAATGGGTGCTCACTGCTCGGGCAGAGAGCTGCAGGTTGGGTCTGAGGGTCCAGCGCAGGATAAGGGTCTGGAACGCAGCTTAGTAGAGCGGAGCACGTTATGCAAGGTGTGGGCTGTGCTATAGCAAAATGCTGAGATATGTAGTGAATGTCCGCTCGGAAGTGTTTGTCTCACTGCATACTTCTGTTCAAGAACATCTAGATGGTTTATCCAAAGCCAGTCGGTCACCTACGCTGTGGTTCAAATATTAAGTTCCAGATAGCATCCTCCAATGTAAGAAGCACGACGGATGTTTCGCTAGGATTTTTGGCTGATATAAAGAATATGTACGTGTGAGCTCATCGATTTTCTCCAAGATTTACCCTTGGTATCGGCGTCACTGCATTCGCCAGTGCTCGGAAGCGGGTGAGTAAATAACACAGTATTCTTGCATCATAAGTTACACATGCTATCCACAGGGATCCTACCCCTACTTTCCCTCTTGAAAACACCAAAGTTGCCGGTTAAGTCCAAGACTGAGGTCTCGTCGCTAAATTGGAAACGAAAGTAGTGCCCCCACTGTATCCCCAGTATTGAATACGTTGCCTGCGTATACTTGTCGGCGATCGTTCAAGTTTTGCTATGTTCGCATGATCTTGCGTCAGTACTTATGAAAACATCTTAAGTAATGCATGAGACGCCGTGTCACAAGAAGTATGTTCGAGGTTGAGAGATTCATTTGTCGAGTTTCGACACGTCCGAGTGCGCAACCGTAAATTCCCGTAATCATAATTGAGTAAAAGTTCACCATGCGGTACGACAACAAGCTGCGTGTGATATGGCTTGCATCATGGACGCCGCCTCAAGTCAGGGATGCAGCTTATCTCGAGGAGACTTTGATGATCGACGTAGGACTGATGATTGAACCATTGTCACCAGTCACATAAATTCGGGAATCACGCCCCCAGCCCCTTGCAATGAAGTGTTGACGATTGAGGAGCAACTCGGAGGCTATGAAAGTCTCCAAGTAAACTAGCGAAGTCCGTTGGTTACAATCACTGGCATCGCACGTAAAAAACATGAGCCGGCTAAACGTTGGGGAACGATCGAGGAACACACAGATCCAACAGAATGGGGACATAGATTGCTACGTCATCAAAATACAAAGGAAGATACACAAAAGGGTAGGCCGCCACACAGCCGACTATTAGTAGCCCGACATTGGGCGCTGCAAGCGCCGATGTTGCAAGTCTGGTCCATGGTTTAACTTCATCTTTGTTACCTCTAACATTGATGATCCGATTACATGAACAATTCTCAGTCTTCAGCCAACGTTTTCGGAGCCTCAAGAACTGTAGAGCATACCACTTTAGTTACCTCAAGCTAACGCCTGGCCACGTCGACAATCTCAGACTTGTTGAATCCCCTGTCAATATTTTCTACACTTATGCCGACGAAAAGAAACCCGCATTCTCCATCTATATCCATGGTCGGACCTCTCAGTGATGGAACCGCGACCCAGCATTACAAACAGCGAGCACTTCGAAAAAAACTGGACGTTCAAGAGAATGTTGCTGCAAGAGATGATAGCGAAGATGTAAGCCATCGATAACCTTCATGCGTGAATATTTCGTCACTTACCATGCTTGTAGGACTCAGATGGCTGAGAGCCGTAGAGCTGTTCCGAGTCGGATTGTCCGCGTCGTAAGTAACGTCCGCACTATGGAAATATCTCCTGTTGCCTCTTTCACGCTAGCATATTCTCGCAAATGCTTCAGGCGGATTCTTGAGGATCGGTGCAAGTTACTCATGTTGCAAAAGATGAGAATGATTGGATTGACGACGATGTCTGGACAGACGGAAACGACGTCAGTGATAGTGTTTGTTCGAGAGTGTTTAATCATCACTGTAGTGCACAACGGCCGTCGAAGACAACGACTGAGCTGATCGACGACCGTGGCACGACGACGTTCAAGTTCTTACAATAGACAACGAATGCCTCAAAAGCTGGAGGCACAAGAATTGTATCCAGGTGTCGTCGTAGCCTGCACTGGGACAGTACAAATCCTAGCACGCCATTATCGGCGGTGTCTTTCATTCTCGTTCTGTTGTCAGCTAGACGATGGGGAGCGAGAGCGGAGAGACTAGACGATCTCGCCGGCTAACAACAGTGTTATATGTACGGTCATGCTGGTCATAGTAGCTTGGCGCTATCGACTGACGGTGTAATGTCTTGAGTAAAACGTGATGAAAGGTGTCGGAGTAGACAAATGATCGATAATTGAACTCAGAACATCATGGAGGACCCGTGTCAGAAAGAAACGTGCAATATTTTCTTGAAGCCGAATCATTGGATCGTTCGATCACATTCACCTGTGTGTCAGAAGTATAGGCCTAATGGGTGGGTATCTAGCCGCGAGGCGGTGAAGGACGTCGCTTCGCGAAAATTGCTCCTGCTGTTGATGAATGGAATGGTCATCAGGATCAGAAGCTATTGGGACCCCAATCCTGGGCCAATGCAAAAAGGAGGACACCCACGAACAATGATTTAGGAGGACGAGAACAATGCAGAGACATCGTGCACCAGAGCCGATAAACGCTAGGACATAAATGTCTGGGGCTCTGCCCCTCTTCAGTCGACCTTCATAATTTTCGTCTAACCCGACCAGAAGCCCCAACCTTCATTCGCCTCCCGTCCCCGTCGCGACGCTCTTCGTTATCGCCTTTATATAGAGTCAGCCCCTGCCATGTCTGTTTCAATCTCAAGTCACAAGCTGCAAAAGACTCCAATATATGATGCTCACCCAGTCATATACATCGCACAATCATAATCCTGATTGCTTTCTGCCTACTGGCGTGTCATAGAAGCTATGGCTGCAGGCGAAACATTCGATATGGCGATGATGAAATACCAAGCCGTGAGTGCAAAGCCTTCACATATGCATATCGAATTTAACGCTTACCATCCGTTCAGTGTTCGTGGGCCGGGCCTTGCTTCAGGTGCTCGCTTGGACGAAGCACTCCGGCGCCCGACCAGTATGGGGGGCGGGAGATAGAGGTGTCGTTGCTGACTTACATTGAAGATGTCAAAGAATCTGATGACCAGGATCGGACGCCATAGGTGAGGTGCATATTGGCCAACACTAAAAAATCCGACTCAGTTGCTCATAGGGCTGTGCATCTCACATCGAGACGATCCTAAGCTCAACCTGGATTGATACATCGAGGGTGGGCATCAGTCAGAGGATCGTTGGTAGTTAGGCCACTCGGCTTATGATCCTCATCCATTCGTCAGTCGATACGAGCAGCAGGCAAAGCAGAGAATATGGCCCAGCAAAGATAGCTTATCGAACCCTGATGCTTTTCTTCTGCCGCCGCTCATCAGCCCCGATAATTGGCCTACCGTCTCATGTGACTGCGGGCAGACTTTGATGGATGTTTGCCATCGGCGAGTGCACAGAAAGACTGCGTTAGTGTTTCTCGACGACTTTGCTGCATCTTGTAGAGCTTGAGTGCTGATCACGCCCATCATAGCCGCCAAAGAGGAGTGCGTCTTCTACCTTGTGAGTATTTGGAAGGAAACATCAGGGAAGGCATACCCAGCTACATGATGATAGACGCGGTTTGGATTTTGCGGCAGGAATTAAGCTGAAGAGGAGCAGAGAATGTAATGCAAACGCAGAGGAGACCCACAGCACACGAATTGGCTTCTATCTCTCCCTGTTTGTAAAATTAAATTGATCTGTGATAGTACTGCCCGCGCCTTTCATTCTTAGCGGGTGGCGCATCCTACCTTCGTCTCAAAGATTTTCGGTAAGAGTATGCCTGTCACAATACAGTCCCAGAGAATGTTCATACGACGCAAGACGTGGCGAAGACAGACGGGCAGTTCGGCAGGTGCCACCACAGTGCACCCTAACGAACGACTACGTGTTAGGCGATAACGGTTCGGCAGTTGCCTGAGGACCTGATTGGCCCACTCGTAGACTCATTCTCGCAAGAACACACAATCTTTTTGTTGTTGCCTAGATTAGAAGTCAGCCACTCGAACAGTAGCTGTTCGGTGTAAGTATATTTTGCATTCGGAAACAGGAAGGCCTTTCATTATGAGTCTTGAGGGAGTCGAGACTTGAGGCCGACAAGCTACATCGATTGTCCACAAGTAATTGCTGGCATAAATACCACCATCCGGTAACTTCCTGATGTCCTGTTTGTTCTTGTGATTTTCCTTGTCAAGTCTCCTCTAATCACACATTCAATGCATTCAAAGATCATTCGCTCGACGCGCAATGTTATGGTGTACTCAGTCACATATGTCTCCTCCTTAAGCTTCGTAAGTTTACTGATGTCGAACCGTCTCTGCGCCAACGGACACACAATGTGCATGGACGCCTCGCCTGCCGTTGCGTAGTCACACACTAGTGGGCGAGAAGGACAGAACGATGTCGTAAATACGTCCATCGGGCACATTAGTATCACTGCCTTCCCGAAGAAGATTCCGACCAGAGTCCAAAACGTGTGGATCTAGCCCAGTTGCTTGATGAGAGTTGAATGGTGAATCCACCGTGAATTCGCCGAGTGAATGGAACAAAGGGTGTGCAGAATACTGACCCTCAAATATTACTGTCCGCTCATTGACCATACACGGAACAAAAACCGATCGTAGAGCGCCACTTTTCTGACGGCGTTGATTCATAATTGTTTGACTCCTAAATTATCCAAGGATGTTTGAAGCTGAGGCCAGGTTCTACTCTTACTTTCTGCTTTGTTCGATGATTGAACAATGCAGATAGCGTAAAAAATCTCAGGGATGAAGTGCCGCGACAACCAACGTCAATAACACGGAGTAACGAGACTATTCTGATCCCTGAGCACGTACTCTGTACAGAAGAAAGACTAAGCACCCACCTTGTGCCTACTCAGAGCATTCATGTATTTTGTGCATGACAGAAGAGTAAATCTCCGCGGATATCCGGTCCTTACGGGAGTCCGAACAGTCTGCTTCGCGTACAGAATGTGTCATACGATAAACCTGCGGAAGAAGTTGATACATTATCCTGATGGAGAACAAGCCTCAAACCACGAGCCTATCGTGCGCCACAGTTGAGTTGAATTCATAAGCGCCTGATATATAAACTCTCCGGGTTAAATTCCCTCCTGATTTCACAACCCATCGACCATATCCCTGTCTTGCAGCCCTACTCTTCCGGGTTGGCTACACACTCTATCCCAAGTTGGATAAAAACTAGTCTCTCGTAGCCCACATTCTCATGTCTTCTGCTACTCTCAGTCGTACACTGAACCTGCGATGCTCAGACGGCGCTGCTCAGACGACCCATAACGCTCAGGACATACCCCATTCTCCTTCTCGCTTAGCTGAGGATTTTGCAAATGACGACTACAATATCACCGCTAGAGAATCTGCAAGCACCCAATTTAATATGACAATAGCAGATTACCAGGATGTGAGTACCAAGTAAGACATTTGCATATTAGATTGGGTGCTTACCTCACATTAGGGCAAATGGCCGCGAAACGTACGGGAACGGGTAGAGCTGAATAGCACGCCCATTCCAGATCAACTATGGCGGAAAGACATCGAAGACATGCTACCGAAGAGCATATTCGAAGTCGAGGACATTGACGATGCCACACCGGTCAGTCGTGGGTATTTTTACATAAAAGCACAATTACTCACCTCGATGTTCATGCGCGATGCAGGGTCGAAGCTTTCACCTAGGGACCATTCTGAACCCAGTGTGGATCGACGGGCCAAAGGTCGGACTTCAAGCGACAGGCCACGCAGAGGCAAACGACGTGTGGGGTCCCGAAACTGACCTTCGCCCATTTTTGGGTGCGACACGTTGGGGGAGGGAGGACGACTACCTCATCGTACAAGACGCCACGTTCGATGGTGATCACAACTTGATCCCGCAGTTGGCATATATATGGAGGATGATCCCACCGATCATCGAGGAAGTAACCATATGGTGACCGGTGTGTGCCATGGCTGAAGTCTGAGTGTGTTGGATTGCTGATAGATCGTCGTAGGGTCTCAGAAGCCGCACGCGACAATGCTAGATAGCATCTGCGGCGATGTGTTAACGATAGCCTGTAGCTATAATTCTGTTTGTTACGACATTAGCCAGCAATCTCAAAAAAGCTTAGCAGTGGATATTTACCTCGTCCTCATTTAATCTACTTATCTAATACATCCACCATGATTGGTGTCTCTACAGCCAGCGTGCCCCTGAAGATCATAAATATACGAGTCGTTTGGAAAGAAGACATAGTAGCGATTCGCCGCGATCCCACTTCCACACTTTTTCATAACTCTTCGTCCTCCCCTTCCGAGGATTTCGCTTGTTAAGAGGAACCAGTTGACAAGTGGCGGCCCAGCCCTAGGTTAGAGCATTAGAAAGGCGAGTTAAATTGAAGGAGAGTCTGTACCTGTAATCTCGCGATCCAAATCATCACCATCCTACTTGCAACCCCGTGCTGCAACCATAGTGTCTGAAGTTGTACCACATATACTCGAAATCATTGATTTCATCTGGGTTTTCAGTGGTGCCACAGAGTATCTTTCGTCGTCTACCGTTCATCGTGTTGCTTATAAATTGAATGAGAAAGGTCGAGTCAAGTTATATAGGTATTGCGCGTTCATTAGGCAAGAGCTTGCACAGGCAGCCTGCACTGTGCAGGTTGCGCGCATCAACAGGAAAAGCGCACTAATCGCGATCGGCGGGCTTGACTTTCTCACGTATCACGCAGCCAGCCACCGCATTAACTTGATCATGCAATAGTGTACTTATACAGTACTTGACAACGACACATTCTTATCTAAGTCACGGCCACACCGTGAATATGGGACGATACGTTCTAATCAGTCTTCCGACTGTTATCAAGGGGTAACTTGTAAAAGCTGCGCGCGACGGCTCAAGCTCAAGAGCATCACGGTCACATTCGGGCTGCTTTTTAATCTTGCAAATTCCTCTCTGCTACTTCAAAACGTTGAAATCCCACTCCAGCCACTCCTACTTTTTCGAAACCGTGAATACCTATGTGCGCAAATCTACGAGCGCTGGGCGACTGATGATGTCATTCTGTAATTGTGCTTAATGCCCAGCTGTCATCAGTGCTGGTATCTTGACTTCCATCTACATTGACTTTGTCACAAGCTTCTAGCTTGTCGGTACTCGGATGCTAAGTCCCCGGCGCGGGAATGCGATGTAAATGCTCATCAAAAACCTCCGATACGAGAATGCAATTCGAGAGAAGCTGCTACCTCGGGATTACCAAGACCAATTCGAGACATAGGCCTGTACAGTTGCGAAACAATGATCAACACCACTACTTATTCCAATTTCCAACCATTCCGAAACCTTCAATGCCATCCTATCGAGGCGGCATTCATCTAAATTACACGCCAATTTTTTTCAAGATGTATTTACGAAGTGTATGAACTTCCGCGTGTAGCCTTGTAGGTCATGCACTTCCTTCTAGAAGTACTGCGAATTTGATCCGAGCTGGGGATACATCCATTCATGATCAGCGCCTTCTCCGAGATTCTAAGAGTTGCTGAATTTATTCACCGAGCTCGGCGAGGCTCTCGTTGCTTGATCGCTTCGAGTCTCACTACCTGATACTTCTTAGTACTAATAGTTTGAAGCGAGTGGATCCTTTTCTTCGCCATTGTCGCTGACTTCATGTCACCACAGCTCGATACAAGCCCTCAGCTACTGGTCAGCTGCTGGTAAACCTTTCTCCGACAATATCTCGACGATGCTGCGGGTCATCCTATGATCCAAGCTTCTCTCGCTGTTTCTCCGCTTCCTATAGGACTCTCACAGGTGCGGCATTTTTTTTTCTGAGTATGCCTTATTCACATGTACAAATAACGTCTATTTCGGATCACTGCCTTACTGAATGCTCAGGCTAGATAATCTTGAGACTTCGATTGCAAAGTATAAGAGACTGCAATGAACAAGACCGCCGTCTCTGACCTTTGTTAAGATCGGCGCGCTATGAGGTTCTTTACTCTCGGGTTGGGGCTATTAGTCTTGCTCCCTTTTTTGAAAGTACTCGCTGCGCCATCCACGTCTTCTATCAATAGCGACATCACGCTTTTGTACTACAACGATCTCGATAGTATGTTTTTGTTTTCTTGATTGACAAGCGTTGCCATTAACTGCATAAATTAGTAAACACCGTCTCTCAGCACAAGGGAGTATTACTTTTGACTCCTCGGTCACAACCAGACGCCGATTCATCATGCGCGGGACTTAGCGAGACGTTGCTACCTGTGAACGAGACGTTCTTCACAACAGAGTTGGCGACCTTACTCCAATATCAAGTCTACGAAGGCGCATACAGTGAAAGTCAGCTGTACTGGGTAGAGTCTAATGCAGCGGCATGCAATGCTGTCGATAGTTTGGGATACGTGGGCCAGATTTCTTGCGAAATTGAGCTGCCCACCCTGTGCAGCCAGAGTTCTGCCTTTGACGCATCCGCAGACTCGGCGAACTTGCTTACCGTGTACGCGAACGACCTGATTGTTACGGGGTGCGTATTCGTGGATTTATCGGGACCTCATAATATTCATGTCTCATGGACCTTTTTTTTGCCTCAGATACCGCGACCAACTCTCGTTTCGCTTTGAAGGAATCCCTTACGTTGATCCCCCCGTCCGTTTCTAGTATCCGACTACCTACTCAGGATCAAAGACGCTCAACGCTACAGCTTACGGGGCAGAATGTGTCCAGGCAGGTGCCCCAGACAGTAGCGAGGATTGCTTGTTCCTCAATATTTGGACTCCATACATACCTCTGGATGCAGCCACTGTCTCCGAGGAAAACCTGAAGCCGGTCATGTTCTATATTCACGGTGGTGCTTTCACGAGTGGAACCGGCGCAGATCCTTCTCTTGCCGGTGGAAACATGGTCTCACGAGGGGATATTGTCGTCGTCACCATCAACTATCGTCTTTCTACACTGGGTTTCCTGGCGTTGGAGGATGGAAAGACTAACGGAAATTTCGGCTTGGCAGACCAGATTGCTGCACTGGATTGGGTGAGAGAGTATATCACTGCCTTTGGTGGTGACCCGAACCGTATTACGATTTGCGGTGGATCCGCCGGCGCGGCGTCGGTGCGTGCGCTTCTCGGGTCTCCAGAGGCGATTGGGAAATACGCTGCGGCTATCCCGATGAGTAATCTCGCCGGTTCAGACTATGCAACGACATACTCGCTCTACTATACTATACCAGAAGAAGTCCAGGCGGCGGTGTACCCGATCTTGGAGGAGATTGGCTGCAACATCACAAACGCTCTGGCGTGTCTCACAGCATACGACGCGTACGATCTTGTGAATCTAGTGAATGTAGCTAGGTGCGATGAAATCCTTTTTGTGTGTCAGGCTTCCAGCTAATATCCTCTAGGTTCATCGTTGTTGACGGCACCATCATTACTCACGACGAGCTACCATTGAACGGGTCGGCTCCTGTTGCCAATGTCCATACGCTGATGGGTTATATGCGTGACGATGGAGCTGCATTTATAGGCTACCCAGTGCGCAGCTATTTTCTTTTTAAACACTCGCTTACCTCGTTATAGACGACCACAAATATCACCCAAGCGCTAATTGACCAATACCTCCCTACGACCGTAGCAAATAGCTCGCTTTTCGTTCCCCCTACGGGTCCCAATGCGACACTTGACGTGTTTAACTTGACAGCAAGAGTAGCAACAGATATCGAATTCCGCTGCTTGGACCAAGCAACTGCATACTCTGCTTTGAAGCACGACTTGTTCGAGAGCATCTGGTTCTATCAATTCAACAGGAGCTACCAGACCCCTGGGTTCTCGCCGAACTATCCCGTCTGCGACGCGCCAATTACTGCAGAGTACCCGTACGGCGACCCTTCCATGGAATATTTCAAGTGAGTGCATAAAGCCACTAATCTCCACCATTGGGCAGTAACATTGCTGGTTGATCTGCAGATGCCACTCCGGGGAGCTCTACTTCGTCTTCGCCAACCTGGCCAGTTCTTTGCCGTACCGTGATGATGAGGACCTGCCTTTCTCACAGCAGATGGTCGATGTGTGGACGGCCTTTGTGCGTACGTACAACCCGAATCCCGACCCTGCGTACCTACTGGTCCGTGGATATACCAGCCAGCTGGAGGCGCTCACATCGCAGGACGAGTGGCTACCCGTCACGAATGAAACGCTGACGACCACGCCGCTCAGGACACTTCAGTACCAGAGCTTTATGACGGCATTTGCGGAGCAGGAGCAGTGCGAGTTTGTGGGGTACCCGCTGGATTACTTTGGATGAGCTGGGCATAGCTAGTGGATATCGAGGATTCACGGAGTATACAATCGCTTTGATTGCGCATACGTCAGGTGTCAGCCGTGCAAATAGACTGCGATGATTCAAAGCGAAAGGTTTGTATAAAATATCGATTGGTTTCTTCACTACACACTTTGGTTCATGAAACCTTTTCTGAAGAATATATTCCAAGCCAATCTGTACTGCTGTAAAGCACATCATATATGCGCTAACTAATCCTTCTCCTATAGCAAAGTGTCTTACACTCTCTCTGCGTGTCCTACAGCAATGTCGCTACAATCCATAAAGTACACAGACAACACGACATGTCTGATAACATATTTCTTATTCAAAAAACCTCCAAGAACTCAGCAAAGATTCAGATACCTAGAAGGACGCACGTCCCAGAGAGGACCCAACCTGTGTGACATACAAATGAGTAGGTCGTCTCTTCACCAAGCTTCCCTGGAGAAGCATGGGCAGCAATATAGGATTTCGGGACACACCTTAACAAGAGTCTCAATTGGCACCTGCGAGTTGTTAACAAGATCTTCGTCGAACGTCACGAGACCTTTCGGAAAAAGCGCAACAACCGTGCTCCCTCCGTACGCGAAGTAGCCCAACTCATCTCCACGTCGCACTTCGGCGCCTAGATTTGCACCAGCAGTCCACGCGATTGAGCCCACCTATTCCATGAAATCAGTATACAGCACATATGCAAGCACAGAATATGTACCAGCATCGCCCCAATAGCGACAAACGCGATCGGCTGGCCAGACGCCGAATGTGTCATGTAGAGTACCGCACGCCTGTTGGCAGTGAAGACGTCAAATCCTTTCTCGTTCACGGCTTGAGGATTCACTGTGTGCGCCAACATTATCCACTAATGTCCGTAGTTAAAAACCGAAAGACATGTACCTGTATAGTACTCTCCCTTGATATCTGTGATCTTACCTACCAAACCGTCGATCGGACTATGGAATCGGTGGTAGTCCGCAGGTGCAAGCCTGCCATATGATGTCAATGAAAATTACGCAGTACGCACAATATCACACACACCGGAATGATGCAACGCTGGCACCGTCGAATGCACGCGCCTGCTCAGAGTCGGGAGGCACGCCAAGCAGCGAGGGAATGGTGAACGCATTACCCTTGATCCAGAATTTCGTTGCCAGGTCTGTGACAGGGTATACCACTAGCCGGCAGTCTGCAGCGCTGCAGATGCCTGCAGAGTCGTCTGCATTCTGGACGGGGCGAGCGTCCGGCTTCAGTTTCCTGGGAGAATGCGTCAGCCAAGCATGGAAAGTTGATAAGGCTGAATAGCGCACCTGAAGAAGAATTCGTTGAAGCAGCCATATTTACTCAGATTCGGCTCAAGCAACTCATCTGTGCGAATAGAGTATGTCTCGATGAAGGACGGAATGGACTGAACGGAATCATGGCTGTCGTATATTTTTCCTTGCTAAGGTGACAAAATTAGCAATGGATGTTTTTGGCGTGGATGCAAATGTAAATCAAACCTACGCGGATAGACAGCTCCTGAAGGGTCGCCTCGACAGTCTTATTGTGCAGAACCTTGCGTTGCTCGCCACCATAAAAAAGTAGATGCATACCGAGCCTTATTCAAAGACATGATAACGTGGAATGGTATGGGATCCTTCAGCCGAGAACACCATCAATCCCAAATCCGACGCACCTAGTGTAAATCGGCATGCTCTCGAAGAACCGCTGCCCAGTAGCACGATCGACAACAAAATTGCCAAAATGGTATTCCGAAGCAAGCTTCTCAAGACCAGGAATCATTCTGTGCACGAGGGGAATCTCTGCGATGCGATGCAGGGGTGCATGAATGCCATGGCGGACGTCGTGATGTTGAGCCGAATGAGACACTAGCGAGTTGAGTGATTCGGCGGCAGCGCCGGGGTCCTGCGAGTGAGCCGGGAAATTGGTTGCATCAATGGTCTGTACAGGCCTTTGATTGGTAGCAGATTCAGGGAGGGAGGTCATGGTCGTGTAGTGATAGAAGGGCAGCTTAGAGCGGGATTGGAGTCGGGCATATACATAGTTTATAAAGACCCTTATGGCAGGAACGTCAGCTGACGTAACTGCCCCTAACCCCATCATCGTACCCCGCGTCTCCAATTGGCCTCCAACCTTGTTCGTACTAGTTAGTCAATTTCCTGGCAGCTGTAGTGGGAGGATAAAACCATTGAGAAATGAAGTGACTTACCTCGACAGTATAGCCCCACCCTCTCCCGACGCGAGATGATCAAAAGGTTTGCTGTTGCACTTCCATAATACCAACACGTGAATTTGCTGACATGGAGCTGCTGGCAGCGAGCCCGTTGGTGAAGGTATCACAACATGAAGCCTCCAGTCCTTCAGTCTTCCCTGGGCCTACGCTTGGTCGTAATGAGTATGTGGTAAAAAGAGATACTAATATCAGCATCACAAAGGCAAATTTGAAAATTCGACATAATATCATACAGCTATTGAACAATCACTGGCGTACGTGTCCAGAAGATAGCGCACGGAGCCGTTTCTGTCGCTCGTGTGTTTGTTACTCGACGCATTATGTTCCGCAGAACTCTTGCGGAACATCAATCACTTTCTGAGTCGATGCCCCTCCAGAAGATGTCGATGGCCGAGCGCTGCACTGGCACTGGTCGAAAATGGCACTGCCCCAGCTCGAGCAGTCGAGCACTCGTTATTCGGAATTCCATCGCTTCAAAATCATGTGATGAGAAATCTCTGGCAAGCCGCACCTTTCCGTGCAAGCACGTCTCCTGATCTCACTATTTCGACGCCAATCTGCGTGCTTTGCGTGTCCCATACCGCTTCCCTCACGCCTGGAATGAACCTCCCAGCCTTTGTGTATCCAAAAACGCTCTCGCATCTATTGTTAAGTAGTATTGACACTCATCGCTGTCACCATCCTTAGCTTGCAGGGGTTTGGAGAGTGATATGTTGCGACGCACCTAAGTCAGGTATGTTCTGCCATCCGAGTCGATCCTCTCAAGTTCCGCTCATATGTATGCTCCCTTGTGCAAGCTTGAACAGAAGCTACAAAACCTTGTCGATCCAGATCTTGTGTTGCTGCTCATCTTAGAAAAAAAACGCCGCCATTAGCCTCACTGACGATCACACTTTCATCCTCTCACTGCCGCTTCGTTGTTCAGTACACGTTTTGTATAACGGGGTTCATTAGCTCAAAGGGAGTACTTCAAATCACGAATCTATATCAGACAACTTCAGAGTAGGCTTCTTTAAACCGGGAGGAACTGTTGCCCAGATCGCTG
This sequence comes from Fibroporia radiculosa, assembly GCF_000313525.1. Classification (NCBI taxonomy): domain Eukaryota; kingdom Fungi; phylum Basidiomycota; class Agaricomycetes; order Polyporales; family Fibroporiaceae; genus Fibroporia; species Fibroporia radiculosa. Next base: position 85,075 of record NW_012133519.1, on the reverse strand, counting down.
CCAAACGAACGAGATGTGTACTTTCCCTCCTCTCAAACTCTGCGAATGTGTGGTATGCGCGTTTCTCCCGGAGCAAAGGTGTTCCCAAGATTGTCTGCTGGTCAACGTTCCCAGTAGCGTAAACGATGCAGGGCGCATCCTCCTCCCCCATTTTGGCGTGCAACTCGGAGAGGTTGTTCAGAACGGCGGGAATTGATGGACTTCCAGAGTCCAATGATGAAGAGAATGTCAGCGACGGAATCGCACTGTCCTCTGCATTCTGCAACCTGTTAGATCGCGGGTAGCTTGATGGACCGGATGACACTCCGTTCCTGAGCTTGCAGGTAGAGCGTTCCAGCAATCTCACCCATGGTACCTGTCGAGCCGCTGGATCCTTGAACACGTCCATATTCGTCTTTTTCCCCCACGAGCCGGGAGGGCACAGCCATGGTCGGTGTCCGAAACCTACGCATGGGCCATCGATCCACAATGGATCGAGGATAGTGCCAAGATGGAAGGCATGGGGCTAATTGAGGCTACCGTGAGTGGAATACTGCAAGCGCTACGAAAGTCGAACTAACTGGCTCATAACCGGGCCGCACTGGTGTGCTGCAAGACGCCATGCACTTGAAGCAGGGGTTGAAGCTCTCGCACTGCCGTAACGACGCGTTCAGATCAGTGTCTACACGAGGTCTATGTGTGCTCACCAGAATGCAATTCCCAGACGCATCTGTGCCGACGCTCGTGGGGTTGATCCAGACTAAACCCTGCTCTTCTTCTCCACGGACGGCGTCAGCATAGCTCTTTATGGGCGATTTGGGTTTGAGTTTTAACAACGATGGTCGCTTTTCCTTCTTGGCGAAGGATCGAGGAGCGCGTATGGAAAGCATGGCAATTGAAATACTAGCAGTGGCAGGTTCGTGTCTGGGTGTGTAGGTGGGCCCGTCTAGTCGGGATGGATGGATATCGAACTGGTAGCGCCTCTTGAAGGAAGGGAAGGGACGAACAGTCCAGTCAAAGCGTACTACGCATCAGGCTTTATGGTTGGCCGCTTAGGGATTCTACAGCCGACCTTTGTGGACAATGTCTTTGTCTGGCTTTTCAACGCTCTTTGGCCTTTCGGCATAGGTGGAGCTAATCGTTGGGACTGTGCCACTCGCTTGTGCCACTTATGCACACCTCTCAAAGAACTCATGGACATTCACCATCCCCATTGGTCGCCCAAGTCAATCGCTCCCTTTTCTAAATGTGTTCGTACTTTGAAAATCAATGACGTCCTGATAACGACTGCTTTGGATCGTCCACCGAGATTATCCCGTCCACGTCGTATGAAGCTGCACCTGACTCCCTTCCTTTCGCTATCTGCGACTGCCGTTGACAAAACGCCAGTTTCCTCGTCCCCTCTTCTCTCAATTCTCTGACCTTCGCGGACCAGGTCGTTCCCTACGTCGTCGACGCTGTGCCCAGGACTCGCTGGGAACAGCCGGGGAAGCCCGAAGCTCTACATCACGAGCATGGTATGCGTGGACCCACTCTTCGAATAGCATCATGATAGCGACGTGGAGACCTCCCTGAACACCTTCTCCCTCGGTCATGCTCCTGGACCTACACCTGGTGTTGCAAGGCTCAGATGGAGTTGAAGGCCTACTTTTCCGGTGACGACGCTGTGTATGCTTGGATAGATCAACATGCTTGTCCCACTGCCAGTCTGTGAGCAACCAACCATTTATGCGTCAATGCTGCTATGGCTCACCTCACGGCTCCTCGTCGTTCTATTTGCTTGGTTTCTCGCAGCTGCGGTCTTGACAATGTCCCATTCGATGATCTGTCTGAAACTCCCGTCCGCACGCATTGGCTTAGGCTGCAAAAGATCACAGGGCTGTGTATGAGATTGTGGGTTGAGGTTCAGAGCACCGGGCGCCTTGTCGTATTCCAAGGTCGCCAGCGGCTCGAGTGACAAGTCGAGAGTATTAGGCGATAGTAGCGACGATCTAAATAAATCCAGTGGGGAGAGTAGTTGAATGTCCATTCTGGTCAGGGTGATGCGAAGTGGGGTGTAGTGCCGACAGCGCGGAGTGGGAGAACGATTGCAGGAGCAGCCAGGGTTTTGTGCTTGGGCGTCAGTTGACGTGGGCCCGGGGTTGGGGTATCATCTACTTGTGGGTCTTGCGGTTACGCCTTTGACACATGGTGTGCCCGCAGATCAGGATATCGTCTCCTGAGTCATCGCACCAATTGCGTATGATGTTCCCTTCCATACTTAGTGAGTCTACATTCTCACATTCATTATTGATTTCATCGTTTACACGAGCCACAGCGGACCTAGATTCATTGGTGCTTTGCATAATGAACAGATGACAGTTTACACTGTCGCACTGTCCATGAATATAACTAACCTAAATCACAATGCTATAATTGATCACTGCATCTGTTATTTTTATAGTGAGCCCCGGCATCAATACCAGCCTCTACACCACGGTTCCTTCATGGACTTGCTATATAACTCCTCTTCGCACAGCTCTTTGCTAGTTATAAGGGTGTCTGGAGATGAAGCTGGAGACGATGACCAGCACGTCGCGTCCATGCAGGAGCAGTGCTTGGGGATGAACATATTGTCGAGGAATGGATGTAGTTCGGTGTTCTGGCACCAGCATGTCCCAGACAGTAATGTAATTACTTGCGCGTGGCCGACTCGTGTACTGTTGACCCATATTGGGCTCAATATTGTCCCGAGATGAAAAGCGGGTTGCTAGGTGCGTTTAATTGTTGTCAATACGTATAAAAGCTGACCAGTGTTCACAGGACAGACCGTTTCATCAGGGCTCGCCTCCCTCTCCACTCTCACATAATATTCTTCGAGCGTTAGTCTATCCTCGTCCATTATCTCCTCGAACTCCTCCCAGCTCGGAATGTCGAGACTATCGTCGTCGCCACCGCTCCACGCCAACGAGAGGTCGATGCTGGCCTTATATTCACTGGTGGGTTTCTGAAGGCCATGCTGTTCTTACGGTGAGTACGCACATTGTTATGTATAAATAGCTTTCACGACACACCTTGCAAGTTTTTGTATTCATATCAGTGCGCGTACTGACGCTCCTTCTAGCAGTCGCATTGTATGTATAATCGAGGTCCTGAACTCCGAGAAGGACTGAGTTCTCGTGCGTGGGCTCTGATTGCGCAAGATAGGCTTGTGCGGACGTAGTGGTTGCGACGGTCATGGAAGGGATCAAAGAGAAAGTGAAGTGGCTCATTGTCGCGCGCAGGGGGAAAGTACGTTAGAGGTCGTAAAGCTCGCTGTGTATTCTACTACGTGAACGAGCGCTTAACTGCTCTAAGGTGGGACGGAGCCAGTGGCACAGATGCTTGCAAGTAGTTGTTGAAAAACAACCTGAGTAGTGGCATGGAACAAAACCTGGCGTCTAATTCCTTTGTGAGTGCGGGCGGGTGGTGAATGTGGCGTTGCCTTCCACGAGGCTTTTATGTCCCCTGGCACTGTCTTTGTTTCTTGTACTTAGAACACGTGCAACTCAGATACACAGATTGAACTATTTGTTGAAGATCACTCCCTGAGATTATGAGCACTACTTTAATTCTACCATGTTGAAAGCGTGCCGGTGCATCTAGATCTTTTCGCCACCTGCCTATAGTCCGGACTAGATTAGTCTCATATCCGCTTGCTATGCTATTCTTCAGGGTCACTGATAGATGCTAATTTCAGCCGGGATGCATGGAGCCACTCTTGCGTATAACCCTAACCCTATTTTATGTTCATCCCAGTTCGCGTGAAACATGTGGAGCTTCAGTCCCCACTGGAAGAAGAAAGAATGTCTACATTCAAAGGCTTGAAGACTTAAGAGCACATGCGGCTGACATCCATCTATTCAGTAAGAGCACCTCAGACGCTAGCTCAAGGCTTGGCTCTTCTCTCCCACATGATCTGTTAAGAAATACATAGCAGATGAACCTTTAGATTCTCACTGGCACTCGCCGGTTTGTTCATGGCGCAGAACACTCATGATCCCTATTTTGTAGCACAATATGATGGCGAGACTTGACTGTCCACATACTCAGCTTCGCATCACGGGCACTGTCGCGAAAGCTTCAGAACTAACTATGAGCCTACGACAGATGTGACCAATGATTGTATCACGTTTACAACAATGAGGAAGATACGATCAGCCTCTATAGAAAGCCCCGAATGTGTCATTGTCTCATTGCTAGCCCCATAGAACAAGCTTTTGATAAATCTACATCTGTGTCTACCCGTATCTCATCGTTGTATTTGACTCCTCCGTCAAATACATCGTTTGCAGGCCAGCAAGCTTACCTTGGTCGCTTGACTTTCCATTCTGCTCGCTTCTTGCGATCCCAACTGCGTCGACCCAGTACCTGATTGATAGAAAGGGCATCTGAAGTTACCATTCTGCGGGACTTGCCAGGAATTCCCACGCTGCTTGAGAATTTGTGAGTGAAATGGCGAACAAATCAGATTCGCATGCTAATGATACCGTGTACATAGATCGTCACTCGCGACTCCAAGCCGCTTTCACCAGATCCGCCGCACGCTCCGCCAAAGCATAAACAACGGCTTGTGGATGCATTGAAGGAATATATGGCTGAGAAGTTACAACACTCTGTCAGCATCCGAAGTCATAGTAGCGTATGAGTAAGTTTACCAGAACTGATGCATCCACGATCCGCAGACCGGATGTACCCTTCACGAGTAGATCGGACGTAACAACACTGCCCTCTCCCGAAACCGGCTGCATTCGAGCTGTACCAACAGGGTGCCAGATAGTTGCGGTGAAGTTCCTGATGTACATTTCCAGATCTGCGTCAGTCTGCACACCGGCTAGACCTCCTGCCGGTGCAATGATATAGTCATCCCATGCTGTAGCGGTCACAAATGTCTGGGCATGCTTGACGGCCTGAGCCATAACGGCTAGGTCGAAGGGGCTTGAGAGTAGACCAGGGTCAATAAGTGGATCTTCAAACGGATCTTTGGATGCGAGAACTACTGAGCCACCTGAGACTGGATGAGTGGCATGGATACACGATGTGATCTGAGCACGTACGAGATGCAGGTGATACGACTGTTGTGGCAATCGATAAGTAGTTTCCGGTGGCCGGAATAGGCTGGACACTAGACACAAAACCATTCTAAGGAGGTACCCATTCATATCGCACTAAATCGAGAGATAGGCCACATACCGCGAAGAGCCATTCCATTTGGGGAGACGCTGGACCAGCAGAAGGATCAGTGTATAAGCCATATACGGTTGAATTACTAGACAATCTTCCCCAGCCAAGTTGAATGCTGCCTGGATCGACGAATAACCCTGTGCCAGTGGAGTTCCATTCAAAAAACAATTCCGTCTCATAGGTAACATTACGCGTCACTGCCTGGAATGTATCGGTGGAATTCACGAGCCACTGGTTCGAGAGTAGCGGGTGATCAACGAGGTGCTGGCCGACATCGCTGAGGTTGACGAGCGGAGCGATCCCGATGCTCTCTAACGTGGCCGAGTCGCCGATGCCGCTCAGAAGGAGAATCTGTGGCGTACCAATAGATCCTGCAGCGAGAATAACTTCTTTAGCTGCTTGCACAGTGTACGTTGGACCTGTTACGTGTTAGTTTTTATGATAGACACAACCGCACATGCCCTCACTATCTGCGGTTTGTGTTACTTCAACTTCGGTGAATGTAAGCGTACCGTCGACGGCGGGCGATGATATGAGCTTAGTAACTTGCGTTTGGATGAGGACATCCAAATTAGGACGTCCGTATGCAAGCTCAAGGTATGAGGTAGCTGAGCTGCTTCTTCGCCCGAATGTGTCAACCGAGTTCGGATTCCACCCTGGACAAAACCTGTAAGAATAGGTTTACCAGGTCGCGCGCACTGACTGACCGACTCCAAGAGGGTATCCTGAATTCATATCATCGTTGTACGGAAACTCGAGATGCAACTCCCGTGTTGTATCAAGGACGCGCCTATCAATGGAGGTCGGATACCCTCCAAGGCTGATTTGAACCGGCCCCGACGTGCCGTGTAGTGCGGGATTGACCTCCCCTGCTGTATCGTGGTGGTCGCTTGGAGGGACGAGAGTTTCGCTCTGAGACCTCCATGCGTTATGACATGTATAACAACAAACAAGATGCATACCTTTAGCATATACGGGAATATCTCGTCCCACGACCAACCGCTATCGCCCGTATATTCAGCATAGCGATTCCAATCATCTACAGACCCTCGATTCCATATCATGTAATCTTATTTTGACCTGCATCGATTCTTAAACTAAAGTAGACAAGATGCGAAACACTCACTAATCGTACTACTTCCACCAAGTACGCGACCTCGCTGATACGGAATTGTTCTGTTGTTCAGACCAATCTGAGGGGTGGTAGTATAATTCCATGTGAGAGCAGTGTCGGGAGACAGTGTGCTACATAAAAACGGAATTTTATCATCGACGAAGTCCTCGTTCCTGACAGTAAATATATTTCAACATGGATAGCATAAATCAGCGACTCACACTTACTTTATTCCTGCTTCGATCACTAAGACTGAGAAGTCCGAAATCTCCGAAATCCTAGCTGCAAGTACATTCCCTCCAATTCCAGCTAGAGCCGATAAGCATTTGGAAAGCAACGGAAGCCGTATGCAATCACTCACCTCCCACGATTACAAAATCATACTCAATCTGTGAAAGTTGCGCCGGGTCAGAATATATGGCACATTCGACGACTGAGTATACGACGGCCGCGAGCGACATCAACAGCAACCACCATCGTTGCATGATGTGCTCACCAAAGGAATAGCTTGTACCCACAATCCTCTATATCCTTTATATCGGTGATTATAACGTGGGTAGTCTTTGTAACGACGTTTGCAAGAAGGCAGCTGCTCCCAATTGCTGCCGTCATGACGTGGGTAAAGTGCGTTCAACTGCTAAGGGAAAAGATATTATTTAGGTTTCGACGCTGCTCTGAATATGGCTGATCTTTCTTCAGAGTTGGCAGAGGCATTCCAGGACTTTAAGCATATGCACCTCAGACACTCGCGTGTTTTCAATCATTCATGACTGAACCGTACGGCCCACGACATCACGGTTAGATAAAGAATTAAACGAGCCGGTAAGAAGGAGTACGATCACATAATCGAGCAGGACCTGGAGGGAAAGCAGCGGCCAGACTCAAGCGACTCAACCGTCACGGTGGCGGCGGGCGCTTTAGCCACGCTTGTCGCCGGCACTGCTCGAAATGAGTTTGCGAAAGTTGGATACTGCTGAACTACTATAGATCAGAAGCAATGATTCATCGACATCGATTATATCAAGGACGCGTTGGCAAGTGAGCGTTGCCGCAATGTTCGGAAATTGCTGTGGGACGTTTGCGTCACGTCACGGTATTCCGACTGGGTCACTGCTACTAGCTTTCGTGCTCCTCTGTACTTCTCACGACCTGGTAATAGCACCTTGCGGGTCGAACTCAATGGCGATGCTTTGAAATTGTACAGAGTAATGTACCGCGCTCGCTTCACACTAGTTGACCGTTTCTGGATTTGGGTGTTCTTGTTTCATGGCGGTATAAATCGCAAGAAAAACATCGCGCCGTCTAACGGCTTCGGGTTCTATCTCCATGGTCCGGCCTAGTTTGCTAAGAATATAGGTAATGCAGACGAGGTTATGATGAGATTTGAAGTAACATCTGAGCCTGGTTTTGCATTCGGAAAAAGTGGGAAGCTTCCGGGGATATGTGAGTCACACTCTTCTACCTCTGTCATACCCCTGACAGACTGGACCATAGTTGGAGTTGTCAGGAATGATGCGTACAGGTGCTTTGGAAAGCGAAAGGCTAACCAAGGCGAATGCTTAGACTTTCGGTTAACGTGGAGGTACTGATGGGGATCCTCGTTCATTTTGGGTGTTTACCGGTCGCGGTCGTCTACTGTACAAGACACACGGAACAGATGAACTTCCCGCATCTGTCCCTCCTTTTCCTTCAAATCATAAACAACTTCTCGCAGTTCCGTCGCACTCCAAACCAAACGCTGTTTACGGGTTCTCAATCTGTCGTGGTGCGAAGGACTAAAGTGCGCGAAGTCTGAATAAATTCGATTGGAAAAGACAGCGGTACATCATACCCATCAACAATTGTCATCTGTAAACTCTATTTCTCATTTTTATAAGCCTCAGGAGAGGATGAAGTCTTTGTTGATGGTACTTCCGCGATTTGTATCTCTCACTTGATCTTGCGTTCAGAGAGCCGCTATGACTTGCACATACGCGGTCTCTGCTTCCAAAGCTTTTTCAGAGGTGCACCGTTCCATCGTAGTTTAGACTGGTCAGAGGCTGTATTGGCTAATTGTTCATCTCTTTTCATCTTTCAGGTCATACGCCTGAATGGGCCTCTTTGAAGGTTCAGTAGGCATGGTTCGTGCTCGTTTCCAGTGCCGTTCTACGTCTGGCTGGAAGTCAATCTGACGAAGTTTGAAAAGTTTGATTGGCTGCTGGCGCACTGGCATCGAAGCAAGGGCTAGAATCTAACTATTCTGGGTCGATACATGTTGATGATCCGAAGTCACAGGTATACAAACTGCTGCCTATGGATGTAAGCAACGTTCTTGCAGTCCTAGGTATTACGACTGATCTCAATGATGCTTTTTCGCAGCTGACGGCCACCAATGCCCTAGCAATCGTGTGCGCACTGAAGATCCGAGCTTGTAGTGTCGAGGTGTCAAGGTCTGAACATGAGCCTCGCGTGTAATCATCTGTTATGTATATGTTACTTACTTGGATCTTCCAAGTCACAGAGGGCCCTTCACCTCTGACTGGCTGCGAAAGTTGGAATGTATCCGCACGGAAGAAGTAAGTTAAACTTCCCTTCTTGGGGGCCAAATTCTGTCTGACGATCGCGGAAGTCGTCAATGGTAGACGCAATCTTAGTAGAAATTCAGGATGCTTGGGAATTTGCTAACGAATATCCATGCTTTCTCTTCGGCATACCTCAGCAGAGCATCACGTATCTAGATCTCGTCTTTCTGCTCTGTCCACCCCTGGAGGTAGACTCATCGGATACAGTTCTGTCCTTGAATTTTCCTCGTCGCATTGCAATGGATGGGAGAGTTGAATATTCAGGTTGAGAAGACTCTGCTGAGGAACCGAGCTCAGAAGAAGGGTCCGGTACCATAGTAACGAATCTCCGTGCGAGTGGAAAGGGTTATGTATTTGAGTCCCACTCATTATATCGTCACTCGTTAATCATTTCCCTTAATGTGCGGCAAAATCGAGAATTATTGAAGACGACATAGGCTTCGCCCTTATTAAACGAGAGGGAAAGCCTAATCGGACGCGCCGGTGGAACCCTAACCATAAAGCAGGTGCGCATCGGGCCGTCGAGCCCGTCGTATGGAATCCCGCATCCCGCTCGAGCTCCTTGAAATCGATCACCGGCACTCAGCTGTGCCATAGACACCTGCACCATAGTAACAATGGCTTCCTCCCAGCTCGACATCCCGCTCGTCCGTGCTGCTTTCCCCGCACTGGCCTCGGATTTCCTGTACGCGGATAATGCAGGCGGATCACAATGTCTTGCTTCCGCGGTGTCTCGAATTTCAGACTACCTGCTCAACACAAACGTACAGCTTGGCGCGGATTATTCTGTTTCCGTAGCAAGCACTACACGAGTTGCAGATGGTGCAGAGGCCGCCCGAGAGCTGCTAAACGCAACGAGCGTGGATGAAGTCGCCTTTGGGAGCAGTTCAACGATGCTTGTGGAGAATCTTGCGCGGGCGTTAGAGGCGGATGTTTTAGCAGGCGAGGAGATTGTTGTTACCGGCGAGCATGAGGGTAAGCGCACACCGCTCACATGCTTGAACTCTTGACGATCTGTTTGATCCGTTGATCTGTTTCATTCTGGATGGCTAGCGAATGGCGGCCCTTGGAAGAGACTTGCGCAAAGACGGGGGGGAATTGTGAAGCTATGGGATGCAACACAACTCCCAACGGCTCTTAACAATCCCTACTCGGTTGGCTTGCAGTTGGAGACACTTCTGCCGCTCATCACCTCGAAGACGCGCCTAGTCGCATTCACTGCATGTTCCAACATCCTGGGCTCGATAGTGCCCGTTAAAATGATAACTAAGGCCGTGAAGAATAAAGCTCACGAGCTCGGTGTACGGAAGCTCGAAGTGTGCGTAGACTGCGTGGCGTACGCACCCCATCGGCGTATGGATGTGCAGGACTGGAATATCGATTATTGTGTCTTCTCTATGTATAAGGTCCGTCAGACTGCGCAATAACTAGCAAGTCCACTATTTTGATCGTCGATGACATAGGTGTATGGCCCACATGCCTCCGTGCTGTATACGCATCAGCCGGCGCTCAGCCGGTCACTCACCTCCCTCGCGCACCACTTTCTTAGCGCTGCAGTCGCTGAAAAGCCTTATAAACTTCAGCCTGGTGGACCAGGATACGAGATCGTGTACGGTTGCACTGCCGTCCCGCTCTATCTGCGCTCGCTAGTACCCTCTGGTAAGCTCATAACGATTGAGGCTGAAGCACATCGTCTTGAAATTGTATTCGTAGGGTCTCTTGACGATGCATTTGCGAGTATCGCAGCGCATGAGCAGACATTACTTGGACCACTGCTTACGTACCTCCAAGGAAAAGCAGAGCGCGGTGTCCGCATTGTCGGAGACGAGCAAGCAGGTCTCAATCGAGTACCAACAGTGAGCTTTGTAGTGGGTGGCGAACGAAGTATCCGCAGCCAGGACGTAGTAGCAGCATTTGACGCGAGAGGAAATGTACGTTATTTGAACGGCAGTCATAGAACAATTGCTTACAAGATTTATGCACAGATCGGCATTCGCTATGGCCACTTTTACGCATTTACACTTGTCGATAACCTTCAGCCAAAGCTGGATGTCGATGATGCTGTCGTACGCATATCGTTTGTGCACTACAACACGATCGAAGAAGTGCGGAAAATCATCCACATCCTGGAAGAAGTCCTGGCTTGAGGATATTGTGTTGAATCAGAATTCATGCTGGCAAATGTTGATGGACGTTTGCTCATCGAGGGGGAATCGGCCGACCGTTATATTACAATCTTCGTCAAAATTAAATGGTCGAACTAACCTTTCACAAGTCGAAATCAATCCCAATATCAATAGTTGAGCCAAATCCTGAGATGAGTTCACACGCGCGAGATAGGAGGTGAATATATATCGTGCAAAAATCGTAATATCGTAACCGTCCATAATGAGAAAAAAAAGTATTGAAAATATACAAGGATACCAATCGCCTCTCATTCAGCGATAGTGAACAGATTTCCGAAGTTGCCAGAATCACCGAATACTAAGAAGGGCCATTAGCTCCAGTCTCCATAATTATAATTCTACTCACAAACGATAGCGTAATCATTTGCAGGAGGGACTTTCGGGCAAGTGACCTCGACAGTACCGGACAAGATGGAGAAGCCCGAGGCTAGCTCCAACACTACACACACGCATAATAGTGAGGTGAGAATAACCTATGCATAGGGAACGTAAAGATCTCTCACATGTGTTGTTGTCCCAAGCTTCATCCCCGCCCTTTGCAAGAACAATAAAACCAGTTCTGTCAGTAATATTCTGAAGCGGCGGCGCGTCGGTGACATTCCTGGGAATCATGTCAGCACACATCAAGGGGACAAAATGTATCAACAGACCATGTTACATTGTATTGGTTACCAACGACCCAAACGGTACTCGCATCGGGGAGGATCACTGGTGGAGTGTACACCTCGCGAACAACGGGAAACGCGGTGACTAACGCAAAAAAGCTAAGCACAGTGAAGCAAATGAAGTTAGTGAGTCCGTTCATTATCATGGTCGTATAGGCGTTGTAAGAACTGTGACGCGGGGGTGTGCGTCGAATGATTGTAGGATTAGGCGAGCTTTCGTGCCCTTTTAAGTCTGGGGCGTTCGTCTATGCGTTGAACGAAGCCCGGGTTCTGTCTTACACGGCGGGCTAAGGCCTCCGAACTCGGCCTGAGCAGGACGCCCTGCAGACAAGGGGCTCAAGCACCGGATTTGCCAGCATGTTGTTTACGTAGGGCACGCAAACTCCGTCGGAGCGCCAAGATATGTCAAACTTCGCGATATGCCGGGCCCATTGTCGCCACTACTTTCCTAGAAACGTGTCCAGTCAGGAATCGGTAAAGTTCTGCTGGCGTTGTAGAGGGATTGGAATGACTTTCGAGGATGACTAGCATACCAAAAATTTAGGAGATCTTTACCTATGGATGTCATAAGGCCCAGCATGCTCCCATGCTCAAATCCAGACGTTTTGATCACCCGATCGGAAAGTGTTGCGGGATAGCTTCACCGTACTGATTCGCCGATTAATCGGAAATGAGAGTGAAGTCGTTGGGAATCGAAGAACCTATCGGGAAAAGTCGACCGCTACTAGAGCAGATGTGCCTCCACCATTTACTGGGGTCCTTCATTCGCACCTGTCCAAGATTGTGAAGTTGGTAAGAACAAAGTTGGCGCAAATCTAAACATACACTGGTAGTGATTTAAACAGTGTGCAGAGTGCTATGAAATATATCAAGAAGCAGTAATTCCACGTACAGTTTCGAAGAATTGATGGTTCCAACCTGCCATGGTATTACTTAGGACAGAAAACGCCTGACGCCAACGACTCCAAAGCTTATGTAATAAAGATGTGAAAGAATGGATTGTGAAGTCAGTAACAGAAAACTTGGCACAAATATAAACATATAGAAGTGATGTAAACTATGTACTGAATGCTGGAAAATATATCAAGGAGCAATAGCTTATTTCGAATGTACAGGGTTGGGTAGCAGGCCTTGCCGACGGCGCGGTGAAGGAGTCACATGAACGGGCAAGTACCTCCTATTTTACGTAAGGCCAGGTTCACGTTTGCTCTAAACCAGAAAGAATTCCCCTTCGGATCATTTAGAACTTTGAACCGCTACATACTTACAGTAGAGGACCCGGAGATTAGTTGTATCAATCTGTGGCTCTGTCTCGATTTGCCGTTTCCAGTCGTGTCTCTTGCACCCTCACAACGTTGTGAGTGGTTCAGCTGCATCTTTGGGCATCAATGTGAATTCGCATGAGCCCACGCTCGCGGAAGCTACTAGTAGCGTATGGCTGCCGGCATACTCACATACAGTCTATAGCTTCGTCTACTTTATGTCGCAAATCACTCGGAAGGGAAAGCTACTACTCTAGAGCACAAGGATTGGAGTGGAGGTGGTGCATGAAGTAGGCGGAGACATAGTAGATCTTCAAAGTGTACGTCATGCCTGTGTTGAAATGATTCACATTCATATGCGCCGACATAATTGTCATCAGACGAATGCATACTGCCTCCCTTTTCTGTGGCTGTCGTTTGTTTAGTCGTCAAAATCTCTGCATACACCCCCTCAATCGGGTGAGTGTCAATAGCAACGATCCTAAAGCTGATGCTTGTGGAACTATGAAGACGATAGTAAATTCCACAATGAAACATTAAGGGTCAAGCCTCCTCAAAAATGTTACTGCTTTCACCCAGTGTCGCCTTAGCCCTACTTGGGTTTGCTTCATGTTGCTGGACTGCCGTCGGGTGATACCGGTGCGAGGATGGCTTTTGGAGCCTCAGATTGGAATTCTCTATTGCAAGTGTCAGGATTCTCTACAAGTTTGGTCACGGTCCTACAGGGTGGCAGCCGAAGCAAGCCTGAGGTAGGCTGCGCCGCTATGTTCATATCCTCAGGCGCACACTGTTTCGCACATTTCTCCTTCACTGCTATCGTGATTCATTGTCGAGCATAGAACATCTGCGGAGTTTTCTCAGATGGACGTGTAATCTATCTTCGAGTATATTCATTGTAACTATCTCCCGAGTGTCGTTTGACTTGCTCCTCTGCCCTAAGAGCCCGTAATAATAATAACGAACTTCATCCATCGGACCATCGCCATTGTTATAGAGCACATGCTTAAGTTCAACGTGGGTCTTCCGCTCCCAACTATTTTCAAAGAGCGGAAAGACCGCTTTTCCCTTGGGAGCCTTCGTCAATCCCGCTCGATACTGGTCTCGATAGTTGCGATCGCCCCTACTACACCTAAATGGCTCCGCCGGCAAGCTGCGTCGCTGGTCCGCTCTTAGAGCTTCTTAAAGCTCCTCCCGCGTCACCTCCAATTCCGCACGATTTGGTCCGCCCATCGAAAGTGATAGGCCGACTGCCTCGCACGACCGTCCCTGTACAACTTCGCCAGGCAAAATGGAATCAGCGTTATCGTGACATCGTTGTCTGTGCAGTGAGATATAAGGGAGGAAGATATATAAGTGAAGTAGAATACTATAGTTGAAAAGTATCGTTTGTTGAAGAACATTTTTAATTAGTTGTAACATAGAAGTCACCCAGGTCGAGTAGCAACTTGCCCGTGGAACGCTGACTTGCGGGAGATGCCGGGAGCCTTTTCGCCACAATCTATTCGGGAGCCATGCGATTCTCATTCTCGACAGCCATGCAGCTATTCTCTTTTAGGTCATGCTTCAGACCCCCATCATGAGAAGACAGCGGGAACAATGCTGTCGACTTCGATAAAATGAAACTTGAATATGGCGAATGGGACAAGGATTGTTCGCGCTATCTTGCAAGGACGCTAAAAAGTTTAGGTCATGGTTATGGCTGTAAGTCTATCTTTTATTACTCGATCAACAAGTTCACAACAGAGCGCGTCTCAGCTATGCTTTTAAGGGATCTGTATTGATATATGCGCCTAAATACTCAAATCATACTTGTGGAGGGCGCGATATCAGTGTCTTAGCAGAAACTTGCTCTACCTGTCGAGAGACGTCAATGACTTCAAGAGTGAGGGAGGGTATGATTCTTAAAGTTTCGTCATTGATACCATTTAGTCGAAAAGTGTAAGTCGCCGCACTTTTGATCAGTGTCGTTTCCTAACCGACCGATAATCAGCCCGTAACAAGAGGTCCTCGGGGTCTCTAATGCCATGCATACTATCGAATTAAGATGTCATAGCTCAAAGACTACCCGAACTGCAGAGCAGTTCAACCGAAGGTAGGGAAGCATGGCTGCCGGCGGCGGCTCATTACACAGAGAATGATTTATAAGACTGACGTCATGTTGAACTTAAGACAGCTCCTGGCTCGAAGATACACCGTCTGCATCGCGCCGTTGCTATGTTTAATGGGTATGGTCAATGGCGACAGACAGAGATCTCGCGGACCCGGTCCCTTCAACGGACAGCGGCTGGAAGGCTTGATGCCCGGTGAGCATACCCTCGACGTTGAATCAGTGCGTGTTGTAGCTCGAACAGACCTCGGAGCTAGATAGGTCGAGCCACAGATCCTGCGCACTGACCTCGGGATTGGCAGGTCGCAGCGTACTCCTTTCTGCTGGTGTCCTGCCGCCGCGGCGTCAGTGCGTTCGGGCAAGTCGGTCAGTGCACTGTGCAGTGGACGGGAACCCTTGGCAAGCATGGTCTCGACCTCAATAGGGTCTGCGCTAAGCTCGAACGGGCGAGAGTCCGGAGCCCTCGCCATCGAACTGTATCTCGATCATGTCCCGATCGAGACCACCGCGCCATTTTCAGATCATCGTGGGACCCCATTTTCAGTACTTAGGGGCGGGCCCGACGTGCTCAGCCTCTTGGCTTTTCCAGTCAGAACCCATACGCAGGAATTTCCCGAGGACGGGCACGTTCGCTGAGTCGCCAAGGTCAGTCTCAGCCCTTCTTGAAGCCGACGCGGATACTCCTCCTTTCTGCCGCTCCGCCTCCCTCCACGATCCCTCCACCACTGGCGACGAATCACCTTCTACTGAATTTCTCTAACGTGTTCTTGGTTTTCTGGAAGGCTGACTCCTTGGTCCTGTAGCAGGCCTCAGGATTGCTATCATCATGCCAGTTTGTTCACACCGCTCGAAAGCGTTTTCTGTGTCAGATGCATCGTCAGCACCTTTATTTACATACAGACAGTTGTACTCATCTGCGATTTGAAACCCAGATCATCTGAAGAACAGCCTTGGGAGAATAGGCCGTCCATCACAGGGAACGTATTCGATGCGCAACCCCCTCTTACGCCTCGTGGGATCCTCCGCCAGCCGCGTAGCAGCTCGCAAGTACGCCCCTGCACCACTGCTCTTCAGCCGCCGAGTCCTTCGTCTAGGACACGCACTCCCCCGCGTGAGTACGCCGCAGGCGGAAAGCTTCATTCTCTAGCAGATGAAGTTTCCACGGCGGACATTCCTCGCCAGCAACACTCCTCTCTCGCTCTTTCCTCCAAGAAGACTCCTCCCACGACTCATTCGGCACCTCAAGCTCGCCCAGATCCCAATGTGGCGAAGCCGCTCACACCCAAGCTCAAACAGGGCACACCCGCTCGTCGCCCCTCCTCCTCCGCCGACCCCGCGCCATGCCCGCCCCTCTTTCCACTCGTGCACCCACGGTTCCATGCGATTCACTCCACCGACATCGACGCCGATCGCCTCGCACGTGCATGTGGTCAGCTGCCGGCTGCGCCTGCTCCCGAACGCCCCCGTGCGGCGTCGTGCAATATGCTGTCGAGGACCGCCATCATAGCGGGGCGGGAGGAAGACGCGGGGCTCGCATCTGATCTCGGGTGGGCTGCCGGGTCGAGCGCGGACGTGGATACAGATTTTGGCAATGCGCGGACAAAGAGCAGGCGTGCAAAGTCTATGCGTATCCCACAATCCTCGAGTTGTAACGCTTCCACTTCCACCTCGTCCGACAGATCTGCGAGTCTCGCCATTTGTGACAGCGCGGATTTTGATGCGATGACTTGGCAGCAGTCTCCGCTTCTTCCAGCTTCGGAATCCGAGTCCCAACCGCCTCCTGTGTACCAGCCGGAGGACCCGGTTTCAGTGCTGAATGTGCTGAATGACATTCTGCTGTTGGAGAAGCTACGTCTAGAGGACTTTCTGGATGTGGATGAGATCGTGCAGGTGAAAGAACAGGAAAAGGAGGTGCGAAGGAAGAGGATGGCCAAATTGGAAGGAGACGAGATTGACGAGGGAGCTCCCGATGACGCTGCAAAAGGTGATCAGCCTCGTGAGTTTTAACCCCTCTGCATTCTGAACATATATTAACGTGATGCAGACATCTTTGGCGCAAAACTGCTTAACGCTTTGGATCGTTCGTCTGTCATGACGGTGATTGGCGGGTACCAACATGAGATTCCAACTGTTGTATATGCTTGTGTCGAAGAGTTATACCGTACTGGTGAGTATCTGGATTTCTCATCGATTCTTCATTGATATCGACTCAGCCTGATATAGGCATCTATCAAAATGGTCTCTTTCGTGCGCTTCCAAATCGTACCCACCTTGTGGAGCTCGTTCACATGTTCGATCAGTTGGAACCTGAGTCGTCTCCACCATCCTTGCATCATGCATCGATGGCAGACATCTGTGCTTTGCTCTCTTCCTATGTCAATTCACTCCCGGAGCCCATTGTTGACCGAGTGGTGCACAATGCCCTCTGGTTTTGGTGCGTCAATCCTATTTCAACCCGTGACGAGGAGAAGCGCAGAGAATTGAAGGGCGAGTCGGAGACTCAGACACGCGCTCTAGCCCTTCCAAACAAAATGTGGCGCAAGCGATCTCATTCGGAGCCACGAATTGCGACTGTTACTGCTAGTGCGCCTACAGGCAGCAAAACACCAGAAGAGCTGCGGAAGGAGGTAGCGGATAAAGAACGCCCGAGGATCGACATCGCCCGACACGTGCTGAAGCTGCTCCCTCCGGAAAATTTGGCACTGTTCGCATACCTCTTCGCGTTCTTTACCCAGATCCCGCTTTGCCCAGATAATGGACTCACGTACGAGGACGTTGCGCGGATATTCGGCCACCGCATCTTGGGTGGACCGAGTAAAAATGCAGCGCGGGTGCTCATGGTGTGGCTGCTGAATCGCTGGCCTCAGATTTGCAAGGTCGCATTGGACGAGGGGGATACGATAGAGAGCGCGCTGGAGGGGAAGCAGCTGAGGAAGCCCTTGATGCGCAAAGATTCGGAGAAGGCGGGAAGGAGGGCTTCTGTTCCAGTCAGCCAAAACACGTATGCTTGGACCGAAGCTTCAAGGGAGGTTGTACCTGAGCAGGCTTATCCGCATACGCCTCCGTCTCGCGAGATGCCGCCACCACCGGTTCCAGCGCAGGTGAGAGCTAGAGTATGGGGGCGGCCCTACTCGATGTCGATGTCGTCGGAGAGTTCTTGTGGGACGTACGCCTCAAGCACTGCGAGTGAGCAAAGTGATGTTCCAGTTCCCCCGGAACTCTATGTATCCATTATGCCGGAGATGGATGACGTGAAGGCGGAGCATGAGGAGTATACGCCGCATGAACGCTTGCTTCATGTTGTGCAGGAGCAGGAGCATCATCATCATCCCCGGTACCAGGAGTTAGGATACATCAGATCGTCGTTAGTTAGTGGTGAGTACAATATGTTCTGTCACGCTTCTTCTGATCAACAATCGGGCAGAAGATGAGAGCGTGGTTCGCGCGCATGAACTATACAAGATTGGACAGGACTGTGGACCGGAAGATCTCGAAAGTTTGTACTTGTCAGGTACGTATTCGCTTTTATCTTTGGTGAACATGCGTAATGTTCAGAGATCCTCTCTAGCTGAAGATGGTCACGATGGGTTTCATGAGGAGCAGCGAAGCGAATGGGGGCGCCCTTCCTCTGCTCGCCCAGACTCGCCCACGCTCCCAGCTGATCTCCCATCGTCCAACCGGAAGCTATCTTCCGCATTGCAGCGAATTTCCGACCTCGAGAGTGAGCTGCAGCGCACTCGCGCTAGTGATAGCGGCAACGTATCCGAAGCTCACACACCTAATGGGCTTCCCGTGTCTTCCCGTGCTATCTTTCGCGGGCCTATGAACGAACTGCAAGACGAGTTTGATGTGTCTGACAGAGAGATGAAGAGGAAATTGAACACAGCGGTCCATGAACGCGACAGTGCGAGGAGGCTCATGAATGAATTCCAGAAATACCTCGACGGGGCTCGGGATCAGGGTGTCTGATTCGTGCGTGCCGTTTCGCGGACATGCTATTTGTCATATTTTGGGATGAATTTTTGCGTGGAGCTTGTTGGTCATGACGGATGTAACGGCGATCTGTAATTTTGTATACATGCTGTATCGATAGCTCAGTTCGGATTTTTGTCATTTTCACGTATCGCATTTCCAATTCATGCCTTGAGTGCACTCTCGCCGATGAGGTATGCTAGTTTGAGGTTGTTGAGCTTCAACACATTTTCTGTCAATTGATGCGTGACGACGGGTTCGAACCCCAGGCTGCGGGTTACAGAACTATCTGAGTCCGGTGCGGAGTTGTCCATGCACCATGCCTTGGCTCAACCTAACGTCAGCGCGAACGCTGCGAACATGGTCAGATCTTAAAGCTATTGCAGGCATGCGGACTGGATATCATCTTCGAGCAGAATTCTCTTCAAATACATTCTCACAGGAAAGAACTTGAACACGGTCAATTTCCCGATCTTTCCGCCTCTTTTCGAAAAGATGCTGCATGGATTGGGCCAGTGATCAAGCTCGGCCTAAGTATTAACTTGGGTGGTATCGTATCACGACATTCTCCACCCAGATTAACACGGCCTCGCAGATAGCGGAAGGATGAAGGTGGATGAGCTCTTATCATCTGGTTTCTTGTATCCAGACGGCGGCCTGCTATATGAGAACCAGCCCACTCAATCCCCAAGTCGCGAAGGCATTGCGGCTTTCGATTGGGTCGCACTGTGTTCCATGTGGAAAGTAGTTTTTGGAATGTGCCTTGTATGCCAATGGTGTGTTGCCAGCGGGCTTCCTGGAGTCGAGTCACTCCGAAATTGATGATCTCAAGCTTTCACCATAGACAGGGGACTGAACGGATAGTTTCATATTCCGGTGACATAAAATCCTTATCCTCCTGTATTTGCTCTGATGTTGAAGTCCACAAATTCTAGATCTACAGCCTCACCGCCTCGTATGCCGTCCAAACCGCTACTGAAGTCATGAATCATTGAACGGGGTCGCCCAATCTTACAGCCACTGCGACCTCCGAGGCGGCCAGCCGAGTGCACTCCTCAACGTGGATACTCGTTCCTGCTCCACTCAGCTAAGATGTAGTATGAACCATGAATCAAGGCTTGCATCTCTTGTACTAGACGGGCAGCGAAGACCGCAGGAGCGGTCGCCTAGAAACCCAAGCATAGAGAAGATGAAGTTCGGCTGTTCCTGCCAATTCACAAGACGGCTCATCGCCTCTGCTTGTCCATTTCTATTCCGACGACAGGTGGTACCCCTCAACCAGGGATGACGTCCTTGCACGAAATTCATGTCTTTGGTGCTGAGCGATTCCGCAACTCGCAAGAAGAAACCGCGGGCGCGGAAGATTCCCATGTCTTCCACCTAGGTTCATGAAGAGTCCGCTGCATCCGCCGCCTGGACCCTCCGAGAGGTCACGTCCCCGGGTAGACAAGCTGTTAAGATCCCCAAGTCGAAGGTTCTAAGTGATTCCGCCTTGGCAATGGAGACTTTAATTCCGCCAGGAATCTGTACGGAGCGGTATTTCTCTTGATCCGATCCGCCTGGATGTGGCAAAGGGCCGATCATGCGTAAACATACCTTCTTGGGAGGGTCCGGCCTCCGATCGCAATGGCTGCTCTGTCAATCTTGGATTCCTGGCAGCACGCTCGAGCGCGGGCGGCAGAGGCCGGCGCAAGCACGCACCTCAGGAGCCTTTCCACCTCGTCCTCTTCGCTATGCTTGTATCCGCGGGCATGCTGTGAATACGAAGCGACCCAGAGCAGATACACACCTTGGCCGCCATTCTCGACCTCTACCAGCGGTGCACAACTGGCGTGCGAGAACTTGGGACACTTGGAGGCCAGAAGATATTTAAAGCTCAACGCGACTTGGAGGAGGGTCCGCCGTCTGCCCTCAGGCTCGACAGCTCCCATTCCCTCCTATCACACCTTTGCCTCAGATCTTGCCCTTCCACGCACCTCCGCGACTTCCACATTCACTCACCCTCAACTCTGAACCCGTACTCAACATGAGATCCGCGTCATTCTTTGCACTAGCACTCGCTGCCGCCTCAGTTGGTGTCTTCGCAGGTGCGTCCTTGCTTTTCATTTGACTGTACGACATGTACTAACTATTATTCCTGTCTATGCGTGGTTCGTTCTCCCCTGCACTTCCCTGCTCCCCTTGTCCCGCTCCCGCTCCCTTATCCTGCTCGTACCCTACTCCTTTTCCTTCGCCCACCGTCTCATCTCTCCCGCACGTCTCCTTATCCTTCTACTTTTTCTCAATATCAGCCCCTGCGCCACCCACCCCCGACACCATCCGCACGCCGGACGCCGTCGGCCAGCCTGGGAGCGAAAAATTTCACCCCGGATACCCCAACTTCCCCGGATATCAAGGATACCCCGGAGAGAAGGAGGACGGTAACAAGGGTGGTGGCAAAGACTGGCCAAAGGATGGTGGAAAGGATGGTGGAAAGGACGGGGGGAGGAAGGACAATGGGGAGAAGGATGATGGCAAGAAGGACTGGCCGAAGGATAGTGGGAAGAAGGATGACGGAAAGAAAGACTGGCCCAAGGATGATGGGAGGAAGGACGATGGGAAGGATTGGCCCAAGGATGGAGGGAAGAAGGATGATGGGAAGAAGGATTGGCCTAAGGATGATGGGAAGAAGAATGATGGGAAGGACTGGCCTAAGGATGATGGGAAGAAGAATGATGGGAAAGGCTGGCCGAAGGACGATGGAGAGAAGGATTGGCCGAAGAAGGACGACGGAAAGAAAGACTGGCCTAAGGATGACGGAAAGAAAGACGGGAGAAAGGACTGGCCGGGGAAAGATTGGCCCAAAGACGACGGGAAGAAGGACGACAAGCCTTGGTGGAAGGACCACAAGGACGATGGGAAGAAGGATGATGGGAAGGGCTGGCCGAAGGATGATGGCAAGAAGGATTGGCCAAAGAAAGACTGGCCGGGGAAAGGTTGGCCCAAGGACGGCGGAAAGGACGACAAGCCTTGGTGGAAGGACCCCAAGGACGATGGGAAAAAGGATGACGGGAAGAAGGATGACGGGAAGAAAGATGACGGGAAAGGCTGGCCCAAGGACGATGGAAAGAAGGACAACAAACCTTGGTGGAATGATCACAAAGACAATGGGAAGAAGAACGACGGGAAGGACTGGCCAAAGAAGGATAATGAGCACTGGCAAAACGACGATAAGAAGGACCACAAGGAGGATTGGCCGAAGAAGGATGACAAGGACTGGCCGAAGAAAGACGACAAGCCGTGGTGGAAGGATGACAAGCACTATGGGAAGGACCACGACAAGCACCCCGAGAAGGATCACGGGAAGGACAATGGGAAAAACGATGGGAAGGATTGGAAACCTTTCAAGGAGTGGAAGCCGTATAAGGGCTGGAAGGGGAAGGACGATAAGAAAGATGACTGGAAAGATGACAAGAAGGAGTGGAAGGACGACAAGGGGAAAGATCACAAACACGAATGGGATAACAAGGACAAGGATGATAAGAATAAGTGCTGGCTCTTTTAGGCGTCTTGATGTATGGACTGGCTGGTTCGGGATTTTCTCACTGACTCGCGGTTGTAGTGTGTGCTGTATCTGCAAAAATGTAGTTTATACACGAATGGTTTGAGCAATTGGACTCTTCGCTTTTTTTTGGTGCAGTCTGACTAACTGAGTCGCCTCCGGGCGCAAGTGAGAAGGATTCACTTTGAGAGACGGTTTTGTCAGTCATGGAGTATATAAAGCGCCACACCGAGGGCATTCGAATTGAGCTGAATTGTTTACTTAGGACAGGTCCATGTGCACCGGACCCCTCATTACCATTGCGAAAACCAGCTGGCCAGCTGCGAATGTGGCTTGATGGAATACCGCGACGTCTCGTGGCACTCATATCGCCGGGGCTTTCCTTGTCGCATAGGAGTCTAAATTGCGTGTGACCTGAACAAAATTTGTCGCTGTCCTTTGGTGACAACGATACTCAGAAAATGAGATTGTTGTGACCAACGAGCGTCGACTGAATATCTTCCCGCACAGGAATAGCTAGGCCCAATGGCACGTTTCCGATGCTCGGGGCTGCGCGTTCTGACGATACATCTACAACGTGCTCTATGCGCAGCGTAACCTGCATGCACCAACAAATGATCTGATCGAGGTGAGAGTATTCATCCGTGTAGTGACTGATCATGGTTTACAGACAAGCACCCACTTGCCGCCGGCTCGGTAATGGAGACTTGAACAACGCTAGAGCGTCTAGGGAAAGAAATAGGAGGGGATTGGTTTTAGACTCATCAGTGCCAAAGAACAGAAGATGATGATACCATCTTTGTGGCTGACCGCCGATGACGTTACAAAAGCGGGCGAGAAACGAGTACAGTATGGATTCTAAGTTTGCTTTCAGTGTGGAATATGTAGGAAAGGAGAGCGGGCGCGGAGATCAGCTTACTGATACGGGTAAAAACACCGCGTTTTCTTTTGCGAGCTTCGTGCTAAGCACAGTGCTGGTCAGGAATGGTATTTTGCGAGTCTGTCTTTGAGCGATGTTTCTCACTGGAGCCCATACTACGTGCGTTGTCGCAAGTGTTAACGCCGACGCCACTCGGGCGTCTAGTGTGTTGAGCATCTTGAAATTGCGCAGACTCGCGCAGCGCGCTGGTCTAGCTTATATACAGTCTGGAATCTGTCACTCTGTATGCACATCGCATCCTACCGATGCTATCTAAGCACTACTTTCAATCTGCTTGCTGCTCTAAATGTCTCCCCCCAGCCGAACGGAGAGCAAGACTATGCCAGAGCGACTGTGACATAGGTTGGTAAAATCTTATCACACACCCTCGTGTACACAAATTGTACAGAGCTCAAGTTCATGCTCACCCTCTGTCGATGTGACTAACACCGAAGTTTGCAGTTTCCGCCATTCTTGGCTGCAGTTACTCCAGGGACTGACTTGGTATGGGGCTTAAGTCCCATATTCAATTTGTATTATCTAGGCATTGCGTCCGCCGCCGGTGAGAGCTCATGCCTAGAAGCATCGACTACAGAAACATCCGTGCCCGACCACTCTGCTCTAGCCACAGTCCCAATGTATAACTCATCGACTTCAAGCTTTCTTTCCATATCGAATCCCACGTTTGTTTCCTTCTATGTGTCTTCCTTGTCTTCGTCTCTGACGCGGCTGTCCACCATCAGATCATGACGTGGGCATAGTCTGCAAGAAGATTCAGGTAGGTGACTTCCAAGGTATCTCTGCCTGCAATCAAGTTCATCTCGGCGACAATATGCGACGGAGCCTATGTCTACAGATTCTCTGGGCCATAAATTCTATCATCTGAAGGTGCACACTGAGTCGCCATCCCAAAATGGTAGTGATCGGACCTCTATGGCTTCGCCCCCGCTGCCCATTTAGCCGTCGAGATCATAATCACCGCTCAGTGAGGACGTGATGCTGTCACTCATTGAAATACAAGCCTAGATCTTTTAGCCGTGCTTGTACGGAAGTCTCGTGCCGGTTGGAAGAAGCTTCTCTGCTAGATACGGTATAGGTATTCCGTATTTTATCCGATGAATGATCAATTGTAGAAAAAAGCCTCGGTGCTTCGTTCGATCGCACCAGTGTACATCCACCAGGCACAGACATGTGTTCTTACACGAATGCTGGTCGGCCCCAATGATTCATGATCACGTGCGGCTCTGCATTTATGATCGACAGAATAGATTAAAGATGCACTTATGTTCCGCTCCCAATTCGCTCGGTCAGTCTTCCAACGTTCCGACTTCCGCACCAGTTGCATCCGCTTGCTCGGAGGCGGTGTGCTGCAGCCCATAAAATAGCCGTCGCTTGCGTTTGAATCTTCATCCGCACTCATCGACTTCTACAACTATCAGACATCGCTTCAAACGCATCTCTATTGCCTGCTATGAAGTGGATTTTAGCCGTCGCCGCTATCGCTATTGTGTTCGTGCCTAGCGCTGTTGCAGGTACGTATTTTATAAATTCACCTGTGTTTTCAGCCAATAATTATGGACCCCCTATTAGCACCAGGCTCAGAACCTCGTAAGTCCGCTCCCTCCTACCAGTCATACACTGCCTCTGACCTGTTGCTCAGGCCGCGTCCGCCCTGCACGTCCCGCACCTCCTCCAGGTCCCACCACTATCAGGACTCCTGATTCCGTGGGAAAACCAGCAGGCCCTGGGGATAGCAAGCCGTATCCCGGGTATCCTGGATATCCTCGCGGGAGATAGACAGTTTATGCTCTCTGTTGCACTGCTCTCATAAAGTGGTTCAAAAATGTGAATTAGTCCTTCAATTTTTGACGTAAATAGCTTTCGATGATCTATAAATCTATATGTCTTACTACATGAATCAAATCGCCGACTGTTATTCGCCCATACGCCCCTGGAATGCCATAGGCTTGACGTGTATATCAATTTCCCAAGCTCCACGCCTGCAACAGTGCGTATTCTCTGTTCTGCATTCATACTCTATGATGTGGTCGATGCTCTCTCATCTGCCGCATAACTACCATTGTTTGTCTCGAGGTGCTCTGAGTCAACGTTGCTTACATTTCCTCATGCGAAAACTCCTATCGTCTGATCTATGATTATAAACACGACCGGTGACCGCTTGGCTTTGCAGTATCTCAACGATAGGGTATATACTTTCCGTCGTGAGTTGAAACAGAAGCAGTTGTACTTAAATTTGTACGTGACATTTGGAAATCTAGTCGTATCAGCTTATACCGCAGCGCGAGCATTCAGCATGGTTATGTAGCAGCAACAGGCATGTACAATAGATTGGATCTAGGTCAAAAAATCTAGCGACTTCCTCGTGCTAGCGTGCCAGAGACGCCATGTGTACGGCGACATGACCTACGTGTGACGTCTACGGCTCGAATTGGGGAAAAGATGTCGATGTCAGTCTCCTATCCCGCACGTCTCGAGTAACCACTACATTTGACACACCATGAAGTCCGTCGCCCTCATTGCTATAACTCTCATCGCCGTCTCGTGCGGAGTCTATGGAGGTACGTTCCGCCCATTGTAGTGCGTTGATGAATGCCGATTACTGACTGGTAAACAGCGCCTCAGCCTCCTCCCCCCGTCACGACACGCACGCCCGACGTGGTAGGGGCACCAGGAACCCCCGAAAACAGCAAGCCGTACCCTGGTTATCCGCCGTATCCCGGCTATCCCGGCTACCCTGGCTATCCGCCCAACCCAGGATTTCCGAAGAAGAAAGATTAGTTGGTCTTGGAAAAGGTCGTAAAAGGGGAAGGTCATAGGATAGATCTGGTGTCACTGGAGAAGGCGGGCATTGAGAAGTAAAAACACCGTGTCATATTTCCGCTAATGTGAAAGAAGATCGCCTCGTGATATTGGGAAAAGAGGAGCTGCAGGAGTACTGTAGTCAGATTGCGAGCCTTCGTAACGGCGCGGTGATAAACTTGTACCCCGTCGCGTCCTCACGGTAGCCTCTGTATATCAATGGGAGCGTCGCGAGCTTTTGAAACAGCTTTCACTTGCTACGTTGCTACAACGGGAATCCTGGATAATACCGACCATTGTATCCTTGCTACCGAGGATAGTGACAGCAGGAATAGCAATACAGTCGGGGACCTTCTGTATGGACAACGAGAGGCTTCAAACTAACATAATGTCACTCTTCTAAGCAACTTCCGAGCCGGTATACGTGAGATCCCAGATCCACATGATCGGGGTGTCCTAGCGGGAGTGCTCAAATAAGTCGATACGGCAGAAGGCGGAATATTATATGGAGAAAATGGCGCACCCATGTTCAAATCGCGGGTCATGACATCACCGGCAGTCTATATCCAGATGGACACGCTAGGCGGCCCGTACCAATGTATGTTCGCTCTGGAGAACCTTCCGCAGAGTGACGCCGAATAACACGGAGAATAGAAGAAAAACAATATCGGAACTGCTGCTGAACCGTATCGCGCACCTACGAGGCATCTTATGCCGAATGGCCGGGCCCTGGAGCAATCAATAGATGGATGTGACGCAGGATTGGAGTATTGTCTGGACGAACGGAAGCTGATCGGGAGATGCAAGACGGAAACCATCGGCTAGACAGAGATGACAGCGATCTCCACGTCTCCCGCACAACCCGCCTCACTGTCACGCAGCGGAAGAAAGAAGACTTATGGCAACTGTGCCGCTCCGTGTTGGAGACTATGACTCATTGCGAGATTCCCAATAGACGGGCCGCGCTTGGGGTACCTACCTCGTGCACAAGAACTACGGCATGCATTCTGCGAGCAGCAGTGGTAGTACGGAGTGGAGCATGGTACCTGCTGCAGTATACAAGTAGGGCAATGGGAATGGGTGTCTGTCTCACCCACCGTCTTCGCACTCTTGTCCTCAGTATTTCACTACCACAAGCTCAGTTCTGCACAATGTTTTTCAACTCGAAGACCCTCACCTTATTCTTCGTCGTCGCCTTCGGCATTGGCACTCATGCCTGTAAGCCCCTCGCAGTTCCCTTTACGCGTCGGTGTTGCACATATTAACTCACCTCCCTTAGCTCCACAGCGTGCCCCCATTACCCCTGAGGTGATAACACGCACGCACGTCATTACAGATTACGTGACAACCACCACAACCGCTGTTGTCACCCCGCGCGCACGCCGCCAATACGTACCTTATCGACCCTACGAAGGAGCAGGAGATGATGATCACCACCACCATCACCCACACTGGATGCCCGGAAATGGGGCTAATGGTGGGGCACATGTCGGAAAATAGTGCATAGAAATAGCATTGGCGATGTAGTAAAGTAGGATTAGCGATGAAGGCTTTTTATCGTTACATCCTGCATAACATTTCCCCTAGAACAATTGAAAACGTCGATGATTTACCACATTGTGATCACAAATTTGATAATAGCCTGAAAATTAGCCACTTAAATCACAGTTGCGAGTGAAGAAAGGGAAATTTACATGACAGATATTTTTCAATGCTGCCTCCAAACCCAACTGCCAAACTATCTTCAAACGCGGATATCGTCAACTCCATCTCCGCAATGGGCGGGAATTGTCAAAAGTAAACGATGCCTGTATCTGCCCGACATCCTCATTTTCCAAAACGATCAGCTTCCGCAGGTTGCTCCGCTCTCACACCCTGCGGAAGAGCGCATGAACCCAGGAATGCAGCTTGGAGTGTGTTTGTCGTAGATAGTCAGCCTCTGATGCAATGCCATCCGAGAAGATTGACGTATCTCCACACGCGGTCACGAGCGAATAATCATAATTGCGCAACACACGCAGGGCGGGATGACGATCACACCTGGCGGCTCCAAGGCTGTTGGAAGAGCGGGCGGCGGCCAATGCACGGAGTGGCGAGAATGGAGTTCTGGGAAGGACGTAGAACGACAGTGCGTCAGTCCCTTTCTTCCGCCTACAGGCCCGAAGGGACGCTAACACCGGAAGCAGGGGCACATTGGTGCGAGACAGTGTCGTGGAGAGGCGGCACAGGCGATGCGATATCGGAACGAGGAAATGGGCGGCGACGAGCGGCTGCGTGCATGTCACCTTCTGAGTATGGAGTGTGTGCGGGTTGCAGTAGGCGTACGTATATATACGCGTCGAAAAGTAACAGTGAAGTTCACAACCAGTCTCCTACCCACACGCTTTGCGCCACATACCTTGCGACAGCACTTCATCTTATTCATTAAACGCATTTAGCCACCCTACAACTGGCATTATGTTGGCAAATATGAAACTCACCATACTCTGTGCTGCTATCGCTATCGGCGCGAACGGAGGTACGTCTTCGCTACAATCACTAGAGTAGTTTTAACCTCAATTGTTTGCCACCTGTAGTTCCTGTGTC